>NC_042495.1:9926467-9927751 GCF_005508785.2 Acyrthosiphon pisum | reverse complement strand
AAAATAAAAATAAAAATAATGATTAGAACAAAACTTATCTTATATGTCAGATCTCCCCGTTACACATCCTGTGTATTATATGGTACACAGTCAAGTTGATCATAATATATATATATTTATCAACTTCTTGGTTAATATTTGGTACCTAGGTAGTTTATATTATTAAAGTGATATTTACCTTGGAATGGAGCTGTATGCATCACAATACGCTGACGCCTCTTTGAAAAAATAACAAAATAACAGTTTAATAGGATACAATTTTTTTATTTTTAGTTGAATATAATTATAGTACCTACAGAAAAATAGTTAAAGAGTATACGAGTAAATTATTATAATTTATTATATAATAATAATAAATTATTTTGTAACATGTGAAATTTATGTTTTATGGGTTTGTAACCAGTTTAATAATTATCTACCTAAAAGATTGTCTTGACTATAATTATAAACAAACGAAGCCAGTGTATCTGAAATGATTTGAATTAGGTTCACATAAGTGTTTATTGTTACTTTATAAATGCTACATTTTATATTTGCATAGACACCTGCATAATACGCAGTAATAAATATACATGGATTATAAAGGCATTAAACATTCAATAATTATTATTATATATTATCATTTACAAAAACTACTTACTATTAGCATCAATATGAAGAACTAATATATCATATAACATAAGATTTTAGTATACACTAGGTTATATAAATTTATATATATTATAAAATGTATGTGTAGGTATAAAATAAAACAACTGGAAGGAACATGAACGGTAAGACGTGCTTGTAACATTATAATTATGATGATTTGTAATATTTTAATTATAATATTGAGAGACTGTATTGAAAATCTGTGTGTCGTATTAATCATACCACGTAGGAGGAAAACGGCACACTAACATTAACTACCTACATATTAGGTACAGCCACACATAATAATTTTGGTGTAAAAAGTGTTTTTTACAACTACTTGTACTATACAATACTATATAATATCATTTCTTCTTGTACTATTGTTAGTACGTGTGATCGTTATATTACTAAGAAAGTATACAACAAGACTACAATTTATTATATACCATCTCATACTGAATTAATTCCCTCTTCCCTGATGCCGAATTATAACAATGTAATATATACATTTATTATTAAATAATAAAATGTAATATTATATTATTATAACTATGTTATAGCCGGTAAGAAGTTATGTAAACTTACACAATGTATCCAGTATTGGTCTTAACTCTCCTACCGAAAGCTGAACGAATTTATTGCCTATAAAAG
>NC_042495.1:9915233-9926417 GCF_005508785.2 Acyrthosiphon pisum | reverse complement strand
TGTTTTATAAGCGACTTGAAACTATGTAAAAAAATATTTTCAAAAAAATTTACACTTTCTGAAATAATGAGTGTTCTATGATAAAAGAATATACCCAGTATATAAGACCAATATAAAAGGTGTACGTAGGTATTCATGACGAAGAAGGCAATTACGAAAACAAAAAATGAGAAAGACGTTGGAGGATTGGCCACTCAACTCCTCCAAATAACCCTTAATTATTTAGTAAGTAGGTAATACAAAATCTTATTTCATTAATCAAAATTATATTATGACATAGTTTCATTTTTTTAGAAAATTATTTACTTTAGCTTGTTCCATTAAATTTTTTCAGCAAGACAGCCGTGACTTCGTCCAAGTAAAAACAAATAACGTAATAATACATTGTTAATCATCATTATTTAATGATAAATCATTGACAAAACAAAAATGTATCATAATTCTACCACTTTATACTTTATACATATAATAACAATACAATACTTTGTTTAGATAAACTTTTAAAATAAATATTTATATATTTTAAAGTTTTTCAAACGACATTCAACGTTTGACCGAAGTCTTAAAAATGTTAATGGCTAAATTATAGTTAATATTGTAGCCACATGTTCCTGTTATATAAACAAGGTTAAGTCCGTTAAATCCTTCTTGATCAGTAGTGATAGTACCCAATTTTTCCTTTATGATTGAATATTTCAAACCCTTTCTTTCCAGAGAATAATAATTGTTACTGGTTTTTGAAACACAATATAGTCCTAATAGCATTAGAAAACATGATTTCAATGGTTCGTCAAAACTTGGAAAACTAGCTGTAGGTATACAAGTTTACATTGTAAAAATCACGATCTTGAAAATAATAATTGAAATAATATTGTATGTAATATATCATATAATTTTATATTATACTAATATTATATAGAAAATTTTAATTATTCTTACGTTTATTTACGTTTATTTTCTTTTTTGAAGAAATATAATATAGGTTAACATAAAATATTGCAATCTACAATCATTACTTTTTGCATATCTCCTTAAGTTATACTTATGTTGAAGATGTTTGTTCTAATAATATATTAGTTTTGAAATTTTACATTGATATAATATTTAAGGATTGAATTTGAGTTATAATAAAGTTAAAAAATTTAAAAAAGTGAACTACATACTACGTATATTTATTATTATTACCTACAATTATAATCTTAAATATTAGTTTAATATTGTTTTTTTGATAAGTATTCTGTTAATAAACGATAGTATTATTTTCAAAATTTTAAGTCATCAAGGCCGTATCAAAAAAGAAATACTTTTTGTGATTAAATTGAGTCAACGCTCATGGATGTATCTGGTATCAACAAAAACCAAACATAATGATAATAGTTAAATTATTAAAAATTGGTCACGAAATAGACGAAGTACTTTATATTTTAATATAATATTATAATTAATGTTACAGTGGTATTTCATACCCAATCAATAAACTGTTTTATATTTTATTTAAAAGAATAAGCTATATATTTTATTATTTTCAAACAAAACATATTATTTGATTGTATTTAAATTGTATATAATACTTATTATTTAAAGGTATATTATTAAGCAACTTGAAAACAAAGAAGAATACCGTGTTTTAAAAATAGTTTGGTATAAACTAATATTCATCATCAAAGATTCTCAAATACAGCATTTAACCGAAGAAACAATCGGAGAACACCATAACAGATAACTTTTGTTTTATCATTGCCGATGACCCATTCAATATTGCTTTGAGTAAAAAAAAAACGTAATAATAACGACAAAAGTAAAAAAGGTCTCCCTTCCGTTTTCCTCCAACCATCGTGAAGGCAATGTACTATGAACAAATTGAAAATAGTAATCCAAAGTTTTACCATTGTTAAAGTTCATCTTTCAAATGCAAGTTGGTAAAATTTTTCTCTTTTATCGTGGAACATTCATAGTAGTTGTCTATAATATTATTTTATGCAATATTACATTATATTATTTAACTTTAATGCTGTTATTTCTTATTAGTATTATAATTTTTATAATATTTATAAACATTTAATAAATTGAAAATGGCTATTAACCAGGACGTGTTCTAATTGTGTGAGTGTTGACATCAGTTCTAAACATTGATTTGCATCAATTATAGAAAACATTTGTTTTCGGGATAAGTAGTGAATTATATTATTATAATGTCTATTTGACGTGATAAAATATTATTCATATGTATAATATGCAGACTTCGTAAGTATTGTAACTATCATTAATAATCAATCAAATATGGAATATTAATCGTTTAATATGAATATTTTGTTATCATATATTATTAATTTCAAAGTTTCGAAATAACTAATTTGTCAATTTAATTATGATAACGA
Organism: Acyrthosiphon pisum; assembly: GCF_005508785.2. NCBI lineage: Eukaryota > Metazoa > Arthropoda > Insecta > Hemiptera > Aphididae > Acyrthosiphon > Acyrthosiphon pisum. The sequence continues at coordinate 9,924,039 of NC_042495.1, read as the reverse complement.
TGGTCCAGTGTTTTTAATGTAAACTGTTCACAAATTCGTTTACTTATTAGTTATATTGTTTAGTGGATAGGTATACAATATTAATAATTCAGAAACAAAAAAATGAATGATTGAATTATTTAACTTTCCAACAAATCCTATTGGAAACAACTAATTTTGATTAAAAACACAAAATAAAAATATTATATTATTTGTTTCCATGGTTATTTCACTGGTGTTAGTTAAGAAATAATATATTATATAGGAAGTGGATAGCAGATTTTAAAATTCAGTTGGTTTTTATATTTACAACTGTACCGTTTATTGATTTAATAAACTATAATTATTATATTCCTTGAGAATTTTAGTTCTTTCAAATACCTTAGTTTTTAAACCTTTATTATAGGAATATAATTTATTGCGCACCCTTCATACTCAACGAGTTATTAGTGTGAAAAATGATTTTAGAGAAACCGTTAGGGGTCATTTGAATATAAATATATAATTATCATATTTTTAATGGTTAGATATATATTTATTTATTTTTGCTTATTCTATGGTTCTATGCATTTCAATATGTCTATGGTGTACATTAATTAATTGTTTCATCAATATTATTTAAGTTAATATTATTCGGTGATTCTACTTCTTATTTATAATACTGGACAATTATTTAACTCAGTATTATCATGATAATATTATAACACATAAGTTACAATTTAAAAATGTATCGATGAAAATTAATTCTATTTCGATCAATAATAATATATTAGGATTTAAAACGTTTAAATATTGTTTTAATATTTTGTAAAAATGAGGTATAAAAATATTAATAATGCACACTGTTGTTATTTTAATGATAAATTTCGCACGGTTCATCGATGATATGAAATGTTCACTTTTACGGATGAAAATAATATAATTTTACGTAACAGCTATTACATAAGTATATATTTTTGGACGCCAACAGAAGTCGAGACGCATGTCACTCACGAACCTTTGTGTTAGTGGCCATTGCACAGACATGATTACTGTCGAATCATGTAACTAAATAATAAATTGACACGCCTTCCCCGATGCACATCCCTTAACACTTAACGTCTCCGGTCCACACATTTGTCTTTCTCCCCATATCAACAAATTATAGTTTGGAAATCGATCGTCTGACGTGGAAAAAATAACGGACAAGATATGACCGGGACAACGACGACGGTGCAGGTGACACGAAATGATCTCCGGTCAAAAGTCTTTGCGAAACGTGGTGGGCTACGATGATGAATGACGACAGGTTTGGCTATACAGCGCCGGTAGACAAAAAATCCATTACACGCGCGACCTTTGTTCAGGGATAATGTTACTACGGAATTATACTTATGATGCCCGCCTCATCCCCTCTATCCTGCACCCCCTTTCACTCCCTTCTCTTCCTACCACAGGTAGACACTCGAGATGGGCTCGGTCAGCTCAAAAGCGTTCACGTGAAATCTTCGTGGTTTGTGTAACACCTCGCCGTCTATTATTCCTCGTTTCCCTCGCTAATAAGTAGGTATACCCGGTATCTGGTATAGGTACGCAAACAAAACAAATTACTACACGCGTTTAATATTATTTTGTCGTATCGTCGGGCTCGTCTGTCTGCTGAACGCATATTATTATAATATATAACGTATATGAATATCGAAGACGACCTTAATAAGACTATAATTAGTCTTCAATCATTAGTGTAACAATTATTGTATATCAATTAGTGATGGGTCGAACCCTGATTTTTTAATTCAAACCGAACTTGAACCGAACTTTAAATTATTTTTTCGAACCCGAACCGAACCGAACCTTCATATTTTTCTACCGAACCGAACCGAACCGAACCGAACCGAACCTAGAATCATTTTAAGTCGAACTCGAACTCGAACTCAACATTTTTTTGCAAACTCTTTTTGCAAGCAATGAAGTGCTTTGTAATGAAAACAAGAATAGCGTGGTTTTCGATAGTGAATTATCGTGACTTGCAAACGTGTGTCGTAAAAATACTAAATAGATTATTTTCTTGGATAATTCAAATACAATGAATTTAATTTTTATAGTGTTCGAATGAATTTAAATATTATATAACTAAATAATATTATTTTTCTACGAATGAGTTTTTATGCATTTTTTGATATTTTTGATTTACCGAAAGAACACTTATCTATGATATATATTATATTGGTAAATAAATAATAAATGCGAAACAACAATAAAATATACACACAATCACGACGCTAAAGTTAAAGCAATAAAACGTAATTTACTCGGAGTGAAAACAAAAATGTATAATAAAATATTATTGCATCCAGACAAAAAACATTAATCCGGTCTATTAAATGTATAAATATCGAAACGGAATCATATAACAAAGCATATTACTACACAGTGGGTTTGATTTGATATTAAATTTTAATGATCTAAATACTACTTACCGCCATGTGAATCAAAAACTGTCTATTCAATTATTTCCATTAAATTTGAAATAAATACGTCAAAAATATTATATAAATTATATTTTTGTGCAAAACCTATGCAGGTATATTTTCTCTACTCATGTCACTGTTTCATGTGTTTGAATTAATTATCACTATTCGTTTATGAAATTGTCTCATTATATTATATAGTTTGTCAATATTTCAATGAAAAACAATGATAATTCGATCAGGAAAATTAAAATACCGTTTGTTAACACGTGGTGCACAGTAAAAACAACTAAAGTCTACCTCAAATACGTAAAAATAAGTTAAATCCATTTAAATGTCATCCATCCATCAAGTTGATTTGCTGTTTCAATAATTTTGAACAGCAGGTTTTACGAGAAAATCATTGCTGATATTATTTCCTTATCATCTATTTAATCCTCTATTTATTTTTCATCAATCATAATCATAATGATTGTGTTTTTTTTTTTTTTTGGTACTATTTTTAAACTGAACGATTTATTTATTTTATAACATAATCAACTTTTAATTAAATACAATAGATTCGTTTTTGATATTTAATTGGATGAATGAAAAATAATAAATATTGTATTTAATATTTACATACGATTATATAAGAGTAATTATACATTGTTTATTATTATTATTATTTAAGTATAAACGCTTACAATTGAAAATAAGTTAAAAATGTGGACTTCATGAAAATATTAAGACATATTATTATTTATTATATGTACACACAAAACGACCGGAGACGAACATTCAACATTTTTAATGATTAAATGACGGGAGGTGAATGAAGTTATCACTGTAACTGTTCCATAATAATTCTTTTTAATTCAATTCAAATCCAAACTCAAATAAGTATTATAAAAATCCAGTATTTACCTATTTTTTGATTTTAAAATTTTACCCTTATAAACTTAATATGACTGGTTTAATGTTATGATAATATTATCAAATCAATATTGTTAATACTTAATGATGCATAGTAATTTAATTCAATATAAATCTTTAAGGATTATATATTATAAAATAAACACTTTATATGGAAATAATATTTTCCCTACTTCAAATAGAAAAATAAAAAAGTAGAAGAATATTTTGGGGTATAATATAAGTATTAACTTTTTATTTTAAAAATATTGTAGTACACTTATTATTCAAGTTGGTATATATACTTTGAACTAATATATAATATAACGTTTTCAAATATAAAACAATCTTTCCATCATTTTTGTTATTTATATTTATTTTATGGCTCTTACTAGGACAATTGAGCACTTGAAAATGTCAAGAGGCACACATTTACGCATTTTAGTACTTAAAAACGGGTAAATCGCTGCTGATTCTCGTCGACGCATTTTTATGGTTATAATTTGCACATACTACAATAGATATATTATGTTATATTTAATTTAAAAAACTATTATATATTTAAACTTTAAATTCTTAGATTGATATTGAGAATGTGAATATTTTTGAAAACGGTGTAACGAAGCTCCGTTAAAAAGGAAAGAATCTGCTTCTTTAAAACTATTGGTTATTTATCAATTTTCAGAATTATTTCAACTAAAACAATATGACGAAGCAATGAGGCTTGATGTTGACATACTATAAGCTTAATAAGTTTTATAATTAAAAGTACAAATTATTTAATATTACCTAACTATTAAAAAGTTTTTTATAGAGGTACACCTAATTGAAAATATTAAATACATTTCAAAACCAATTATGATGACATATTTTAATTAAATTGTATAATACAATATCAACTAATTTTAAGTTGATATACGCTATCAGAGGGACAAATAAGTTAGCGATCTTATTTTAAATAAATTTAAATTGTAATTTTCACAGTCCAAGTGGTGTTTTTGTGCAATGCAATATTTATAACAAAGATATTTTTCTGAAACATTCCAAAATTTAGTCGTTTGGTAAAATATTTTTGGCAAAATTAAATATTTTAAAACTTTGTCACGATTATTTAAAATTGAATTATACGAATGGTGTTGATCCTTTGAAAAATCCGACGGAACAAAAACACGTACACTGCGCAAAGTGTGCCATCGGTTGTATATTTTTATATAATAATAATAATAATAATAATAATAATATATTCCTTTACATGCTAAGTAACATCGGGCTTAAAAAAATAAAATAAAAACTTCCCTATCCCTTTTATAAAACTAAATCAAATTTCATATTACGGATATAACGAATTGTTCACATCCCTACCCCTGTGCCGATGTTCTCGTTTGCTTTAATAATAATAATGCGAACTTTATACGCACGGAATAGCGTTATAATACGAGACTCGCCGAGCTCTCTTTCACTATATATCTCTCTGTTCACTACTTTGGAGGGACCGTACAATTTAATTTAAACTAACAGTTACAAATCGGGCTGAAACAACCCTCCAAAATAATGTAACCCTTGTCTCTGCCGCAGGGAGGGTTTGGGCAGAGTGAAAAAAAACGACGGAAAGTAAACGCTTTATTGCGTTTTGCCACTCCCCGACTGCATTTTCTTATTATAGTTCGGTACGATCCCGATGGGAAGTCCGATAGCTTCTTATTTTTTTTTTTTTTTTTACTAATTTTAATGCCAATATATTGCTATTATGATTTATGGTGATCCATATTATTTATTTAAGCTGGATTTATTGATGTCGGAGTTCGTGAAATTCGGTGGTAACTGAACACGATAAACGCGTGCACTTTTTCACCAGTCACTGGAGTAAAATAATAACTTAGCAACACGAGTCATACTTAATTGAATTCCCCTGAGAAATATAATCAATGTTATTCGGCGATAAAATAATTTGGATCATAGGTAGGATTAACCGTGTACAATTTGGGGTGCACTATCTTTGCTTATTTAAACTTTAAGGAATATTGTTAATAAAATCTATTAGTTCAATATTCGATATTTATGATACAAAATGTTTGGAATTTTATTTGCTTGGCATTGTTAAACTAAACATAATATATTAAAACGGTATAATTAGAAAAATTAAAATTCATAGTTCAATTTTACCAAAAAAGATATGTATATTTATTTATTTGATGTCACACATTTCTACAGCCCTCTACCAAAAATCATATTTGTCACATTTTTTTTCTTCATATTATAGCTTTAATATTGATTACTTTGTTGTATTAATTTGTATTAATGTCGTTCGCACGCATAATTTTTTGGGCTGAGGAAATATACAAAACCAAAAAGCAAGTATGGCCAGTAAAAACTTGAGCAAATGTGTGCAATTTTTAAAACTTTTTGTGTGGTTATAGAACGAGGTTGTGCATAATTTTCAAAATAAAACTCACATTTATAGTAGCTTGGATATTATGTTCAAAAGTTTTTTTTTCCAACCACCCGAAAACTACTCTTATCTCAACCCACACATTGATAAAATAAAATAATTTAGTTTTAATTACATTTACATAATAATCTGTTATCATACTTTTCATAGTAAAAGGAGGTATCATAAACAAGTACATACCTATTTAGTACAAATATTAAAATCCTAAACAAAATTATATGAACATATTTATTCAGTAAACGATCTTATAACAACAAGCAATATATAAATTAACGTTGGTGTACAATAACACAGTATTGAAGAAGAAAATTTGCAAGAAAAGTAAATTCAGATATAATGAGATACTTTAATAAGAGTTCGTCGCCCACGTCATAGTTTTCGAAATATTTTTATCTTATTACCTAAACAAATTAGTACCTAGAATATAGATTAAACAAATTTATAAATATTTTTATTTAGGTACTAAAATTATTTGATATGAAATAAATGAATTTTGAATGGTTCTCGAAGAAGTGCGCTCCCTATATTAAAATCGGGATAACTAGTGAAGGGTTTCTGAGCACATATGACGGTAAAAGAACAAATCAGCTCAAATGAATAGGTTTCTACATAATGACTCGAAATTTAAAAGTGGAGGAGGAGGAACATGAAGCTGCAAATATAACCACTAATGTGTGTGTATGTATTTGTGGAACAAAACTATATGTATTTTATAAAATGTAAAATAAAATTAGAAAATCAGAAAATCAGAATTCACATAATTCCGAATTTCAAAAATATATTAATAATATAATGTTATTTATCGAAGCATGTGAATATAGTTTTTAATACCAATATATAACATTATTCCGCGATGAAAATAAACAGTGGAGACATGCTGAGGACTGAAGAAAATATGACTGCTTTTTCTTTAATATGCAACCATAATAAACTACATAATATAAAACAATATCTTACACAGGAACCACAATTCCGGATATCAAAGACTTTCACCAGACCTAAGACTTCCGACATTGTCTCTGTTGGGTTACATACCGTATGAAATTAAACTTTTGTTGTGGAAAATCTTTTTGGTATTGTTAATATTATACTTGGATCAGAAAAAAATTTAATAACATTCAGAATTTATCTAGGAATTTGCTCATAATACACTTTTGTTATTTAATATCATTGAGTACCACGATATATATTATACCATCTAAACTCGATGCCAATATTAACCATGAAAATAATGTTCTATTCGATTTTATAAATATTAATTACTTATGATAATTAAGTATTTATGAATATTGTTCAAGTAATATATCAGTTGTAAATATTTTATAATTATACCTACATTATAATATGACCTTATTAATTAAATAATTTATGAGGATCATGTAAAGCGAACTCGTATAGATCGAAAAGTATGTCCCTAAAGTATTTACTGATATACACAAATCAACAATTAAAATATTTAAGACATTTGAAACATATATTTTAAGTTTGATTTAAAATATTTAAAATATGAGATTGAATATTATAAATTCATGTTTATGAAAACGATTTATTTCAACTATATTACCTATGTTAAATATATTATTTTGTTTAAAATACGAATTTCGATATTTTATGAATACAAACAAAGCAGCACTGAGAATTCGAACGTTAATCTGAAATAATGACCTTTATTGTGTATTTTATCTGTAAATAATGGTATAGGTACTCTGATACCTGAATAAGAGGCATTACCTATACAAAAGTTTTTTTTTTTTTTTTAAATTGTATTGTGGAAATATTTATGTTGGATGTTGTATTCATTGGGAAACTGGATTAATGTTCTTTGTATCTACTACGGGAATTAAAACTGTACTCGTATTTAAAACAATATTATAACAGTTGGAGAGGTACCTATATATTATTGTTGTTATTTGTCTCGCGTTTGTCTTCAAATAAACTTAATTAAAATACGGTAAACATTTTTTTACCAATTATTTATTATCGTTATTAAATTTTACATAGTTTGTTTCAATATAAGCTCAATAATTAATAGATAATGGAATTTGTTAAATGTAACACGAATCACATTAAACTTAAACAAACACCAACAATTACGTATATACTTTGATCTTTGTGTTTCAATATACCTAGGTATAGTGATGTACTCATGACATTACGTACGTAATGTATTAAACGCATTAAAACGTTTTGTTGTTTATAAGTATACCTAATTAATAAATACATAAATGAATAGTTAGATATGGACACATTCGATATGGCCATTTTGTACATAGTGAAATTTGTCCAGATCATGAATTTTGACGAAAATACATTATATGGACATCCATTTCATGAAATTTACCTATTTTGTGTACTTTGTGTAATTGTTGTAAAACAAAATTGTTATGTTATGTAGCAATAAATAATTATATTATATCATAGTATAGTATAGTATAGTCAATTATAGTCAATAAATTATATCATATTGCATTATTTTATTTTTCATAAATAATTACAACTATACTTTTATATATTGTTTTATGAACAAAAATATACCAACTACATCATATTACATTACAAATATTTTTATTTTATTTTTTACGATTGATTATGACATTGACTGTTACAAAGTATACTTTTCAATATCAATAAAGATAATAATAATTTGTCCATGATCTATATTATACGAGGCTATATTAGAGAGATTTAATTTCGGTAATTCCACATCCGATATTCAAAAATTCCGTTGTTCAAAAAATAACATTTAGTGAGTGTTTGTGTATAACACAGTTACTATTGTGCTTGCATTGCTATTGTCCAAAAATATTATAGAGTGACAATGGCCGTGAATTTGTAAATTCAGTAATCAACGAACTTTAAGACCTTTGGCCAGAATGTGTTATCGTACATGGTCGCTCTAGACATAAGACAAAAAATGCTTGCCAATCAAGGAGGTGTGCTTGTTTTAAAAATAATATGCAATGTACCAGTCGATGTCATAATCAATCGTCATGAAAAATAAATAATAACGAAAAAATGTATAGGTATAGTTTAA
>NC_042495.1:9798096-9915123 GCF_005508785.2 Acyrthosiphon pisum | reverse complement strand
TAAAATAATGTAATATGATATAATTTATTGACTATAATTGACTATACTATGATATAATATAATTATTTATTACTACATAACATAACAATTTTGTTTTACAACAATTACACAAAGTACACAAAATAGGTAATGTCCATTTCATGAAATGGATGTCCATATAATGTATTTTCGTCAAAATTCACGATCTGGACAAATTTCACTATCTGGATATCCAGTTCATGAAATGAGTGGTTTCACTATATGGATGCGACATATATATATATATTGGCTATTTTTAATTAGATACCGTAAATTATATTTTACGAGTAGAGGGTCACGTGAGCATTTGGTTTGATCATGATATAATGATAATATGTAACGTAGGTTATATACGATTAACGTATGATTAAAGTTCCTCAAAATCGACCCGATGTTCATTCAAGCGAGAATGTATACGTACCACGTTTTTAATATTGTGTACGATTTATAGAGACAACATTAATGCACATGGTTAAATCTCGATCGCATCTGATTTGCGAATATGTGAATATCATCGCGCATATGTTATGGTCTCGACAGAAAATACAACTAGAATAAAATTAAAAACGAGAAAACATATTATATAACAACAATATACAATAAGAGAAATAAGGTAAAACTCTACGACTGCCGCGGCCATCGTCGTCGTCGTCGTCGTTTGTACGCGTTTATATATTATATAATATAAATTCGCGCACTATCAATATCTCATCGATAACTGTCGTCTGGATAACGCCTCGCAGTGTGTGTGTAGTATTATCTGTTTGTTTTTTTATTTTTATTTTCCATCCTCCATCTGCGACTAATCCCTTACCCACCGACAATCCGCACGATAACTCTGCACTCCTCTCTCTCCCCGAATCCCTAATCATTCCAATAGAACACCTCCCCCCTCGAGTTTCCACCAACTCTGCGCACCGAGTGTACACACTTGTAATCTCTCTCTCTCTCACACACACACACACACCACGATACCGTTCGGGTTTCGCGTTTTTACGATGTGGCAGACGGTATAGAGGTATTGTATAGATTAGAATTTATGCGGACGTAATATTTGCTCAACGGGACCAGACAGGTTTGCGCCGGAGAATCCGTACGTGACGGTACTCGAAAACGGAGATTTATCGCGCGACCCGACCGGTGTGCAGATATAGCAGCACAGTGTTTTTGGGGGCGAGAAAAATGGTATAATGAAAGTTGCACGGAGGGCTCCGGAATTGACTACCCATCACGTTTTCTTTGCAGACCTTTGATTTCCGTGGGACCCGGGCGCAGGTGTCGTGTGCGGATTCATCGACGTGTTGCCGCCGAGTACGAACGCCGTCGCTGCAGACGGATGACGGGTGTTCGGCTCAAAAGCGGGTGTACACGGAACCGTAGCGAGTTTGCCAATTCATCATTTATTAGCAGTTCATCCGGAACTTTATATAAATTGTGGGGGGGGGGGGGTAGAAGAATATTAGACGAAACAGCCCCGACGGAGAAAACATATAGACTTCGACCAATAGAGCTGCGCCGGGGTATCGATCATAGATTTGTCTCGGGTTCGATTTTTGACGATAAGCTCGATAGTAGATCAAATGATGGTGTATATAAACAATATATATATACTATAGTGGCGTATATAGTGGTCATGAACCACTGAGAGCTATATTTAAAATTTAAATAGTACAAATTCGATGTTAACACAATTTTATAAGTGTTGCCGTGAACTTTGGGTAAATCATCCTTTTCTTAAAAAATAGTATATTACTATTGTAAATTCTTATTGTGCAATAATTGGAATTTAATATTTTAATGTAATATTAAGAATATTATTTGAGTTCGAAAGATTAGCCGCAGTTATGGTGTGACTCGACTGTGGTTTAAAGTCGGTATGAAGTTTGGTATTAAAAAATCAAAATCTCCATTATATTAATCAATAATATGTATAATGTATTGTTATGCTTTTAGGACCCCTTATTTTAGCATAATGAATATACTGCGTATCAGTCTATAATACATAATTAATAAAATATCTATACAAACTTATCATTTCAAATTTAAATACAATCACATAGGTGACTAGGAATACATTTGTTTATTTCTTTTAATTTTTTTTTTACTTTCTGTAATCGGTAAGAGACTTGAGGATTTTATATTTTTTACCCTCAATTGTACTTGACTAGTACATATAATGTGTACGGTAGTTATACTATCACAATTTAGTTTTGTCCAGGAAATATAGGAAAACATATTGCTTTCATTGTATTCATCAATATGACAACATAGGTCAAAACTACAGTAGTCAATAACGTATACCAAAGTGTATATTGTTTATAAAATATATAACCAGAAATATAGTTTTAAATAGGCTACTTGGGTCGGTTTGTTAAACGTTTATGATGTAATTTTATTTTTAAAAAATATTCTTAATTGTTCAATAAACATATTATGTTTCATAGTTTTTAATTTTTTAATTTTTTTTCTTTGATAGAAGTTTGTTATTTTTACACACATAGAGTAAAATATAGGTACACACATTTACGATCGATTGTAACCTAAGTATAGTATTGAAGAACATTTACTACCTATTCAAAAGTGCATACAAAAAAAAATAAAAAAATAAAAAAAACAAAACGTGGTATCTTAAAGTCTATATTATAGTCTATAATAATATACTCTCTATAAGTCATAATTTCATGGCTCCGCTCAAAATCTAAAAACATTTCCTCATATTTTATTAACGATTCGTCATGAGAATTTAAAATCTGTATTACTTTATAATACTAAAACATACCACAACAAATTACGTTGAAATGTGTAACCCAGAACCCTATAATAGTTAATTATATGATCGTGTTCTATGGATTTATACGCAGTTATGCATAATTAAACATTTAATGTAGACAGAAAAGTTATCTAATTACTTTGAAAATGTACAGTTTTCCACCAATATTATAGTGATATGTAATTCAAGTTTTGACGATCGCTATAAAAGTTACACGAAGAAAATGTACACAAAGACAGTTTCAGTGTGTTGTTTGTGTGCATTTAAATGGAAATTCATTCTACTCATTTCATAATTTTCAAAGGATTACATTTAAAGTTATCCAAACTTCAGGATTACCATGTTGTAAGATAGTTAGGTATATTCAACGATATTTACAAATCTTCAACCTCCTAAAAAAATAACTTTACATTATTTCTTTGCGTACTTTCATGAATATGTGCTTTGAAAGGTAATCAAAATTGGTTATTATTTTATATGCAATATGTATGTTATATTTTATTGAGGGAAATAAGTTTACAAAAATGTATATAATCTTCACTTCTTATGGTTTAGAATTTGTTTTTTTTAGCAATAAAATGTGTTCTAGTATTTAGATAATATTATAATTATTTTTCATGGAAAAAATATAACTACCACTTATCAGTAAGAATATTGTAGATTAAAATATCATCAGTAAGACTACGAAATTATGCGAAGTTGCTTTTATTTTTATTATTTCAGTATATAAATACAAAAATCAATACAATTTTCATTGTAAATATAAAAAAAATGAAATTTTAAAACCAATTTTAACTATGTTTAATGTGAAATTAATGTTATTTCTACTGTTGTGTTACAGTTTGTATGTTATCTAAAAGTGTTCAACAATAAAAAAAAATAAATGATACTCGATAAGGTGCATTATATTTTAAATAACGAGGTATCTAGGTATCCATTGGTTTTAATAGTAGCTCAACTGTCCTATTATATCTAGTTTACGCAAAGACAGTAAGCCAGAAACATGCAATTAAAATAGTTGGTTTAAAATTGAATTACTGATGAAATTTTCAAATGTATCAATATTGTTATGAATTATTAATAGTGTACAAATAATTTAATAATAATTGAGTTTTTTATAAAAATAAAAAATATCATTACTATCAATAATAAGGAATATATTTTAATGATTTCCTACAACATTATATAGTGTTACTTAGAGAGGAGTTCAGAGGATAACATAGTAAATTAAACTAGTATTGTCACCTCTAAGGCATGGTAGTGTGGTTGTATTGTATACATATATATATATAACTGAATAGAATTTAATTTTCATAATAATATGTACTAATTAAATAGACACACTTATTCTTTGTTTTTCAAAATTGTGGAATAATATTTAATCGTTTATATTCTACAACACAATATGTAAATAATGGTAACCAGTTAAAAATAAAAAATTCTAATTTAGTTTTTCAATACAATGAAATTAATTACAGATCTTGAACTGTTATAATATAATATATAATAACAACATTAATATTATTGTCTGATAGCGATCAGCTATGATAAGTCTTCGGAAAACTACTAACATTGCCACTAAGTATTTGTGATTTGTCTATTCCACAATAGTAAATAAGTACTGCATAGCTAATATATATTAATAATTCTACCTAAATATTAAATTATTATAATATAATGTCAGAGATCCGTGTACTCTTGACGAAGAAAGATCAACAAAAGCTGTGCACACCCCACGCATTTTCCCCTTTGTGAATTATTATTAGTGTGTTGATACAGCTGCAACATCAGTAATGGGATCATTATTTGTATTGAGCACGTACGTGACTAGATCAATTATTATCACATTATTATTAGTGAATCCACCCGGAAACATGCTGTAAGTACACTGTAAGAAGAATCCGGACACGACGTAAAAAACGGAACGACAGTGAACTAGTGAATAATATGAACATAGTCAGTGAGAATATGACACCCATAGTGGATGACTGAGGAGTGAATAGGGAGAGTAACAGAAGATGACGTTCTCCTGTCAATTTTTTTTAGGATAAGAGGAAATTTTATCTTGGATATATCCCCGACATTATTTTCATAATATACTTTTGTGTAGTAGTTTTATGCCCGGCTTGCTTATTTTATTCTGTTACAGTACAAAATAATATTATGTATAAAATATTAACGAATTTCGTATGCAACAAAATCGAAGTTTTTCCTTCTCCACTATACGTCATGATAATATTATCTAATATCAATGTTTTTATTAAGATCTTATAAATATTTTTGATTTAAACAACCGGAGCGTTGAACCAGTCACGTCTGCAGGTCCTCGACTTTTGTGGAAACACCTTTCTGTTGTCCTTACTGGCTTCTATATATTATTATAAAGCAGGCGTAGTCGAATATTTTGTGATTAAGTTTCACTGAGAATAAATTGTTCCCTTAAGGATCGAATAACGTAAAGAAAAATATTAATTTATTTTAGATTCTGAGCGGCTCCGATGAATGTATTGATTTTACGATGATGTGAATTTTTTTATTTGTGTGTCTGTCATCGCCGTTTGAGGCAGTAACACTGCTTAGATTTCCTTGTGTATCTAATTGGTGCATTAAACATTTTAAAATTTTCAATAGTATTGAAAAGCACAGGGAAAAACCAAACAAAAATTAAAAGTAAACGGTAATTTTTACGCAAAATCGGTTTTTGACAATATCGATTTTGGTTTTTGGTATAACTCTATAACAAATAACCGTAGATACATGCATTTTGTATGATACATGCAATGTTAACAATAGAATTTTCTATACATGGTGACATTTTCAAAATATTTTGAGTTGTTTTGTACCTACGGTTTACGGACATTTTTAGTTTCCAATCTGCTTAGTTTTTTTTCTATAAATGTCAGTTCAATTTTACTTGTTGCATCAAAAATCTTGGAAATTTAATACAAGGCTCCTATTATATTGTTACAATGACAGCTAATATTAAAAATATAGTCACAATTTTTTTATGAGCATTTAAAGTTCGTATTTTAACAAAATACGTAAAAATCACGAACATTTGCAAATTATTTTGAGTTTGAAATTCATAGAAAATTTTTCTTTTTAAATATAAGATTTGAAAATGTAATTCAAGATTTCTCATAAGTTTGTCTATCTTTATCAAAAAAAAGTCTACCTGAAAGTCAAATTAAATTTTTATAAACGTTTGAAGTTCAGATTTTTACAAGATTGGATTTTCACACACGATTTCTCATGTAGCGATTTTCTTATTTTGCTGTAATTCAAAAGCAAATAAATGCAGATACTTGAAATTTATACCATATTATGTTTATATCAAATATTTTGACTTATTTTGAGCTGTTTACGGACATTTTAAATTTTAAATTTTTTTGTTTTTATTTGAATAAATTTCAACTAAATTTTATGTGTAGTGTCAAAAAACTTTAAAATTTAATACAAAACTCCCGATATGTTGTTACAATAGCAGTTTGATAAATATTAAAAATATCTAGGCACACATTTTTTTTTTGTAACGGACCAGTCGATTGCGAACGATTAACTATTTGGCCGCCCCCGTTATAAAGTAGGTACCTATATAGTTATTTTTACCCAGTTCCGTGTTCGCGGTGAATTTTTACAAGTCGACAAATATTTTCGACTGAGCGATACAAGTAATAATATCGGGATTAACCGACTGACGAGTGTGTTGGTAAGGAGAAAGGGTGTTGGTTATATGGTTGGTTATGGTGAGTAGGGGGGCGAGTGGTTAGTGTCTCGTTTTACGGTTTAATTAATTGTATTCCGTATAATTAGTAATACCTAATTAGTATTTGTATATTATACGCTCTAACACCGGTAAAATTAGTCACACACACTCTGAGGCGTCTTGGTAGTCGTCACATCCGCCCAAGGGGTGCAGAGTGAGGTAAATATCTCGTTCATTGTTGTATCACGTTGTTAACTTCGAGACGCTCGTTGTACCCGTCGGAAGTGTTAGACATTCGAACTGACCGTAACAATGATTAGTCCGGCGGACTTCATAATATCAATAATGCAGCGCGCCTATTATATTGTACAATGCACAATGGGAACTCGATAATAGCTTACATATTAACGTTCGTACATCGACGGTCAATGTTACGACACAGTGTGATTTATAGTTGAACTACAACCAACATGCTGCGATTGGCGATATGACGAAATTGACAATCATATTGAGTATCGATCATGTCTCGTCGTTTGGTATAATTTTAGGGTGAACCACTAGCTATAGTCTATATACCAATACATTTATTTAATATCGCAAAAACAAAAATCAAACCAAGAATGAATATGGTTACTACTCGGAGCTATATGGTAATACAATACACTATCGTACGATAGTTGAGCGCGAATAATAACAATGTAATTTTTTTTAGATGAAACAGCTGCACTTATTATTGTTGTTATAATATACAGACCGAAAGAAAATATTATCTCGTACAATAATAAATCTCGAATACTATCCTGTTTGATTAATTTCCATCGATGTTATGGGGCTACAGTGCGCCAAAAATCTGAACTCAACATCTGTACATTACAAAAACATTAATACATATTTTCTTTGCAAAGCTATATGGTATAATCTCGAAGTCTTATCGTTCAATTCAACAATACATCATGAAACATTGATCCACCTGTCTCACCATTTTATTCTTTCCCTCACTCTATTTTTATTTTATTATTTAATTTTTTTTTTTGACTGAGCCATAAATCCTTTTTTAAAACTTTTTTCAACCCGAGATGATTAAAAACAAAATTATTACGCAAGAAAACGTCTGTGAGTGTCTTTTTTATTATTATTATTATTATTATTATCTCACCTAAATGTCGGGTATGGAAAAAAAAACTTGTGCCACATAAATTATACACACCAGACGAATATTTGGCGCATAATATACTACAAAATTATTATGAAAGTAAAATAAATTGAGTTAAAGGATACATATTCGAAAATATTGTAATTTGTTATAAAATATGATTATTTTACTGACTATCCTGAAATATTGTGAATTTATGTGAGGTTAAGAATACCTACTTACCTTTTTCCATATATTGTGTTCACTTTTTAGTTCACGGTAAAGTTTTCATTATAATTTTCAGTGCAAACTATTATCATTGCTGTCATCAATAATGATGATTTACGATGTAGTAATTGAAATATACAAATACTTGTTTAAAAAAAAAGACCATCACAGGATAATAGTCGTTAGAGTGGACGTTGAGAACTCTGCTGCAGTTTTGTTGTGCTCACCTAAGAATATTGAATTATTATTATAATAATTATAAATTAAGAATATTGAATTATTATTATAATAATTATAAATTAATATAAATGCATTATACAATTTTAAAAATAATTATGACACTTAAACTGACACCAGTTAATAAGTATTCTTTGGTTTGGATCGCCTAAAATATGTTAACATTTTTTTTTAAACTGCAGGTATGTTGTATTATGTTTCATATTTTTTTATGTGTTTTAAAAACAAAAAAATTTAAAATAAACTGTTCTTAAGTACTAATGTAGGTACTTATTTTTAATTTCTAATTATTTTTATTGAGTTCTAGTCACACAATGATTTCCAAACAAATGTACGAGGTAGAAGTCCCTTTTTCAAAACCTTGTGTTATTAATTTATAATACAGATTATTATCAAGACAAATGTAGACATTCAATTGGTATTCCATATAACAATACACATTATAAAACATCCATTCGACTTTCGTATAATCATTTTTCTGGAATAGTTATTAAATAGTAGTGAAATAATAAAATACTATTTAATTGTAACGAAATACGCTTATTATTGTTCAGTGCTCTTAAACTGACTTCTGAGAGACAATTCTCCGGAGACTCGACTTGTCGGACGACCTTCGAACATAGTTATAGTCCTTCCATGTTTGATTTACAAAGAATTGTCTACACACGAGAAATTATGAAAAGTTTCTTTTCTGTAAAAAGAAAAATACTTTGCAATACAATATATGACGAAAAAACCTTACGTATTTAATAACTACTTGCTGGTATTTATAGTAATGCCCTGGAATCATCTTTATAAGAAAATTCGAACAAAATTCATCTGGGTTGATCCTACAAAAATAATAATAATAAATAAATAAATGAGACAGGTCGGTTATTGCTGTATTTATGTTTTACGAAGCATTTTCCTTGTATTACATAAATATAGACGATGGCAAGCTCAAGCTTGAAATATGACGTAATTTTAAAAAGCCACCAGTTTTGAATTCTCAGAGGGCTATACAAGATGAGTGTCTTATATTATTACGGCCCGGTAATGTGACACGTGTTGCGTTCGTCCGTTACTGAGCGCTCGGGGGGCTTAAATTTAAATACGATCTATGGACAGGGTCGTCTCGTTGGGTACAGGTATAGAGAGTATTTCCAAGACTCTAAACATATTTTCCTCATTAACTTATACTTGATAAGGGCTGAGTATTCAGCACCACGTAGGGACATAAACAAACGAGCTACGTCGAACAAAGCGAGCGGGGTGGTTCAAAGAATATATTTCCAAGATTGAGCACAATAATAAAGTGAAAATAGAGCTTATTATTTTCTCGGATCTCATTTGAATATCCTTTTCTTTTCGTTCAACGAATGGTTCTGTTCTATATATTAAATTCTTAAAACCGTTCGGTGCATTACCCGCCTTATGCTCTCGTCATATATAATATATAATATAAGAACAATATTATAATACTATATAATATAATGCATGTAAATAAGCAACTATATTTTATAGTAACTATTTTATTACACTGAGTGGTCATTTGCCTTTAAATTATTTTTATAGTAATGTAATTATGTTTGTAGGCATTTATAGTTATTATGAGTCTTAGTTTTTTTTTATCTTGCTATGCCATTGTTTACTGTATTTTCGAAGTTGATTTTTGTCCATATTATTAACAATATCATTAAAATGTTCTGCAATTAGTTACATGACTTACATCATATTGTTATTATTAGTTAATAACCCACAACAATATATATTGCCTAATAGTCTGTTTGATTTTTAAAAATAAAGCTGAACGTTGTATATGTAAAAGTTTACATCGGTTCAGTCATGATTAACTAATATAGTTGATATTCATCATTGGTTCGATCATATCATCATAAGTGCGTATGTAGTCGATAAGTAAGCAAGTAAGTAAGTAAGTGAGTAATTATGACTAATTATTTGTATCGTTTAGAATTTAAATTTAAATTTACAAAAAAATATTTTATTCGCCGTGAACGAAATAATAATGTCCCGCAACCGTCGTTCTGATTATAATAAACGACCACGGCGCGGTGGTTCGCGGAGAAAAGTTTTCCAATTCACAAAACCGCCATATTGCCACCACCACCACCACCGCCACCTCCACCAGCACTACTACTATCACTACCACTAGCACCACTACCACCAACAACATCACCACTATACCACCGCCACCACCACTGCACCCCACACCGATGCCTCAACTCGGTGAGCTAGTCCGCTAACAACTGATGCGTTTTAAGCTGAGTTTTACGAATTCCGACGGCAGAAGACTGGGCTTATTGTGTGTAAGTATCGTTCCGACACGTTGCACACAATACGCTTTTGTGTAGAAGTTTGCACGCGTGTAAATGAAACCATGGGACTGCGCCCACACACGGATATTACACGCTCACATGCACTACTGCAGGACGCATGTCGCCTTATCAATGATGGGCGAGGACCAACGAAAAATAAAATAACATATTGTGCTCCGACAGCGACACAGGCCCGGATCGGTTGAGGCGAGCTACCGAGAAAATCTCCTGGATTGGTGTTTGGTGGTCATTTTATTTGTATAATATGACAACGAGAAGTCACTATAGTGAGTAGGTGCGAACGTCAGTAGAACATATTATTATATTATAATTAATCGAATAATAATAATATTATCAAACGTACTACAGTACCTAGTTATAGCTGACGTGTAGTCAAACTTTAGAATGGTCCTAAAATTCGGTGGTCCCGCGTGACCATTCCTTTACGGCGATGCAGTGACCGTAATACAACTGGTGCATACCGCGCGGTACATTGCAACTGCAGCTGCAGGATTGCGTGAACCTGCGTAGGCCAGGCGGACCATCCGAGGGGGACTTGCAGTTAATTAAGACATTTCGAATGGATACAAAAACTGATTTAACTAAGCACGCGCGTACCCTTCAGTCTTACACGAATAGCCGAGTGTCCGTGCGCACATATAAATATATTATAAGAGAAGCTGACACTAATTTGGTGTATTACTGCAAACATTTCTTTCATAAATCAATTTCGACTTCGTCGTGCTTCTATTTCGGAGCGTATAATATATTGTGCTATATAAAGATTCAATTAATTTCTCTCGTGTACGCGCATGGAACGACAACGTTGATTGTAGCACAGAAGTCAGGCGCGGAGGTTCGTGTATGGACGCGGTCACAAATAGCCTAAATTATTTAAGTCTTTGAAGTCTCCACAATTTATATACTCACATATCACACATTTTTACCCCACTTTGAATGTGGTAATTTATCACCTGCATCACTTAGAAGACGTCGAGACAGCTCTGACAGATTTGGTTTTTTCCGTATTAAATGTTTGTAATATTCATAATTGGGTCAACTAACTTCTATACTGTCTATGTTTTCCATGAAGCTTGAACTGAACGAGATTAATTTAAACTTATTTAAGTTGTCAAAATGTCTAAAATCCAAAGTCATTGTCAAAAAACACATTATGAAGTCACGTTAACTTCCGCCTTCTGCGATGTACGCGACGTCAGTTATACGGACACACCTATAATGGGTACCCGTGTAGTCACCGATCACAGTGCGTTTAATGTAGCAAAGATCATCTCACAGAATATTGTGGTAATTGGCATGAGCTACCGGCCAAATTTGTTTCTATGTTTTGGCTAATTATTAAAAATGTCCGTCATAAAAAAATAAGATGGAATTTCCTAGACAAGAAACACATTTATTCATTCTTTCAAACAACGTTCAAAAAAAAAAAAATTCTGCGATTGTTCTGCCAGCCAAGGTATCAGATGTGCATACTCAACTAAAAAAGAAATCATATGCAGAAGCAACAAAAACCTAAAAATTAACCTTCAAAATCATTTGTAATATTTTATCGCAACTCATCTTAAATTTAAATATTATAATCATTCCACTGATTTTCTTTTTTACTTCCGTTCTAAACTGCTAAACTCATCAAATCTATTCATATTTTATATTTTCACACTTACAATTATATCTATTACTAGCTAATCCAAAATACTCAACAGTGACGTCATATCATCAACAAATCAACACTGCAGATGAATAAGTAGTTTTTTTAAATGTAATTTATAGACCAGGATAAAAGAAAAATAAATTAAAATTTTTAATAATGTATTTTATGTATAAATGAGCTATCAACTATGGCATTGAAACAAGAACCTCTTAAAAAATTAAAAATTATAAAAACTGTAATGGTAGCTGATACCTAATCTACATAATGAAATAATATTGCTATTATAGTTATTACATTATGTTTACAATATTAATATTACTTGTTGAGGAGCTATCATGGTCGTCACTAGAAGTTGATAAAAATAAATCGTTTAGGTCATAGAAGGTATATGTTGATATATGTTTTTTTTAAAATTATTTTCAATCAACCTATAGGTATAATATTATTATACTGATTGTAACAATTATTTGTATTATTATTTCATGTTTTCGTTGAGTTTTTGCAACAGGATAGTTTTTTTTATCTCGTCCCCTTTTCATGTAACATATTATTATCTCTCGTCCCTTAACATAAGATATCATATGTAGGTATATATGCAGAGACCGGTGGCATATTATAGGGGATGATTTTCGAACTCGTGCCTTGAATATCATACGTGAGAGAAAGACATGCAGAGACGTACTGTACCGAGAGAGAGAGGAATATAGAGGGACACACACACCCTGGCATAGACATAGACTGCATTTACGCGTATGGTAAACGTTCACATCCGCTCGCGTTTATTATTGATAATGATACGGTGGACGAGGCTTAACGGCGAGTGCTTAACGGACCGTTAAAACCGAAGGTCCAAAAACGGTGAACCAAAACGGCCCGGGTGGAGGCGAAAAGGTTAATGCATGACGTCACGACCCCGTGTGCGGGCTTAAATGAGCGACGCGACGCCAGGGATGACTGATGTCGATCAGTTTGCGTGGGTGTACATTATTCTGGCAAACGAGCGCACGCGCGTCACAGCAACGGAATAATAATAATAACAATAATAGTAATACATTTATAATAATATTAAAAACAGTGCAAATGAAATATTTCAACAAAATAAATTTCATGCTATTTTTAAAACCTAATCATTATAATATTATTCAATAATATACGAGCGTAACACGATTGCGTGCTTTTTATACCTTTTTACCCGACATAAAACACAACACGATTTCACACAACAATTAATATACCTGATCTTGCTGGTTTTAATGAAATTCACAATAATATATTATTGCCTTATATAATTACTATAATGATTTACTTCCACATTTATAATGCTTAGTATAGTTAGTCAGACGTAATAAGTATAATATAATAGTAATTACCAATGTATATTGAAGTATTAATAAACTGTTAATAATACCGTGTAATTTGGGTGTAGGTACTTGGTATATGGTTTAGGTATACGAAGCCATGGTTTAATTTTAATGTTTGTATTGTACAATTCAAACGTACTGTGTGGAAAAATGGCGTAACTAATGGGTGTCTAGGGGGGTTTAGGCCCGCTCTGACTATGATTTAGCACCTCCCCCCCCCCAAAAAAAAAAAAATATTCCTTATTGATTTAGATATAAGCCCTCTATTGGTTATTTTAAATTAATAGTTTTATTAGATGTGCTGTAGCACCCCAGAATTTTAACCCTAGTTTCATCTTTGGGTAAGAATATGATATAATATAGGTACGATACTGCAAATAAATTTCTTAAACTGTAATAACTTAAAACGACAATATGAAATATATTTTTGTGCGAAATCGTGTCATGTTATCTCAAACATAAAAAGTAAAAAATACGCATTTGTGTTGTTTTTTGCAGGTAAAAAGGTAAAAGTTCGCAATCGTATTGCACGGCAATAATAATATATTATATATGTATAGCGAAGGTTGAGGTGTCGAACTACCGTTGTAGATTTGTATTTGTGTTTTGCCTCACGTGCACGTCAAATTACACGTGTTTCATAATCATACTATTATTATTATTATGATCACATCACTCGGGACTACACCTTACAGTAGGTACGACACAATATATTAATATAATATTGCAGCAACGTGATACATACAGAACATTCGCGATCATTGGATCCTGTCATTTACTTTAAGACGTTCAGGATAATATTATGTTACGTGTCACTATCCTATAATATTATAGATGTACCTCAGGGAACAGACTTTCGGTTATCGAAGTTTATCGAGCAAAGCTGTTTTGATCACGTCATATCTTAGGCAGTGCTCGGAATAGGTATTTTTGTTATTGCATCGATTATGATTAGTTAAAAATGTAAACAATTCTACAATACAGGCACACAGCTCTCTATTTTTCGTTTCATCCAACTAAAAAATCAAAAAAAATCGAAATAATAAATAAAAGTGGACCCGTAGCACTCGGTGATAACGTCATAAATATTCTATAATAGAGGACTTCAACAGTACCACGATAGCAGTCAACGCTGGTCGATAATTTATAAGGAATTTATTTTGTCACGAAATGAACGCGGTATCGCGGTTATACATCGTCTTATACGTGGTTGTCTGCTGCAGTACTTGTACCTAGTTTTTTGTTGTTGATTTTTTTCCAATAATGTGGTCGTTTACAATATAGTTTACAACCCATTATAATATTGTATTGTGTTTACGAACAACAACTGAAAAATAGTCAATTAAAATCACTATAATATTAATATACCAATAAAAAAAGTATTTACACCGAAAACTATAACATTGTGTAAAAAATAATATTATGTATACTCACCGTCAGTCGTTCATAAAAAAATAATTATTAACTAGGTATACTGAATAGTAGTAATACGGGTTAATATGCTTTTTACATTATATTTCAATTAGTTATATTATTCAGAATTAAAATAAATTGATTTAAACAAATTAATTTTTCTCCTACAACGGAGATAAATTGGGTACGATGCGTACCTCTATATATGAATCTATTTTCTTGGCACTCCTCTCGTTTTCTTCTTGGTTCATTGATAATTTTGTGGTTAATATAGGTATATTATACTCGGTATACCTATTCTGTAGATGGGCATTGACGAGATCGTAACGTACTGTCAGCAAATGAATGTCACTATACAGTATCAGTTTTACTTCATAGTTAATTCGCTATTCCTCGGTAAATGTCTACGACCATTATTACGTACTTTTTTTTTATCATTTGTCCACTTAAAGTGTAAGTCTTAAACAGGATAATTTTATTTTATTTTTACTATCCTGCAGATTCAAGGTACAACAGCTATTGTGTTCGTAGCGTATTTAACACATCCCGTGCACTACAACCGTCCCGTAACTTACGTTTTATTCAATTATTTCTCAGCTTTTTTATTCGAACCAAATAATAATAAAAATGTATTTTACTATATAATATTTTATGGTAATATTCTAAGACCGATGGTATACCTACACATATTATTATTGTTATTATTAAATGTGTTTAATCTATTTGAAGTGGTAATAATAAGCGCTGTGATGTTTACGTCAAAAGCTTAAATAATTTATAAAACAATTTCCTCTGTTAGCCACATTCAATTATACATTGTTGTCGGCAGTTTTTTTTTATCTCTGTCACTTGATTCGTTGATGCGTGTTGCTCGTTTGGGTGTTGGCTCGATGAAACGTACGCTATCATCCGTTAGCGGACAGGATTTAAATTAATTATTATTTTTCATTTACACGTTCATTGTTCAGGATCACGGTATCTGATATAGTCAGATGGATGGTATGCAATAGGAAACACTCGTGTGCCCAGTCCGTGAGCGTTGTCGACCTATGTACCCGGTTTGTACTTACATAATAATACGTATAGGTATATAATATTATTATGAATCACTCAGTGTGAATCGTTTCAACGTTCAGCTGCGATCGATTATCGCCGAAGACGAACTATACAACACACTTAAATGCGTTTAATTTATACAATGACCACGGTCGTAGCGGTGGTGGCAAAATTAAAAACCACGCAGTTTGGATACTATTGTTACCACATTATACCTGTACAATGTTACCGACTATCATTATTATTATTATTCGATAAATATCGCGGCTATATTAGGACGTGTCGGCATGTCGCGCGTCCATTACAACATAATATTACAATTACCTCGATTACAATATTATATTATTACAATTGTGTTTTTATCGTTGTGACGCACATATTTTCCGTATATTGACACAACAGGCGACTAATTTACACTCACCAATTTTTGTCAAGTCGAGTTTATGACTACGACTGCATAACAATACAATGGGCTCAGAATATTGATGATGAATGCGTACAGAGCGTGTGAGTGGTGTGTGTAGTATATTATGTACACAGTCTGGCGTCACATATCGCACGCTGCAAAGGTTTACTAAACGCATTTCTCTCTCTCTCTCTCTCTCTCTATGTATATATATATATATATAATGTTGTTATTATATACGAGGACTGTAACGAATGCATTGCTCGCATCCAAAATGCAAATAAACTTCCAGCCGCATTATTTATCGAGTTCAACGTGCCCTAGATCCCGTCCGATATTGATTTTAAGACCGTTTTTGACGTCAAACACAACTCGGATAGGTATGTTATATAATAAACGCCCGCGAGATAAATTATTCCATTTATTCCCCACACGAAAGATGGAACGAAAATGCTCCTTAATCGCAAATACTGCGAAACGTAATATTATCGTTCGGGTTAGGTGACGATTATTATTATTATTAAAATTCTTTATTCAAGACAGTTGGGAATAAATAAATTCCGATGTCTCTACATTTTAACATGTTTCTATAGTCGAATTTATAGCCATGCTAATACTAAGCTTTTTAAGTTGTATTTATTATTTTTTGCACTTGAAAATATGCTCTTATTATGCTAAGAAATGATTGTAGCCCGTTAGTAAATTCAACTACAGAAAACTGTTCAAATAATATATTTTTTTTTTTTTTATTTTTAGAAGAAAATATACAATCTATATCATAGACATAATAAGTATATGTGCGATAGGGGGATAAACAAATAGGGTGATACTTAAGTTTGAGGAAAGAAGCCACCCACTGATGACACTTTCGTCTTGGTTTAATTAAATGCGAATTTAGTTATATGATAGTATTTATATTATTTATTATATATTATATATTTAGTTATAACTTATATGTAATTATTTAAAGTAATAAATCTCTGCACCATTTACGTTTAAGTCGCCTTGGAGGCATACGTTTATTATTTAAAAGTAATTCTAGTTCATGAGCATGATTTTTTAACCCATTCGCATTAAATTGCAAGATTAAGAGAGAGCTGTTGGTGACAGAGTTTTTATTATGAGAGTTAGTCAATTTTTTTGTCTAGGAGATTGGAAATTACTTTGGTAAGTAATGATAAGAGTGGGCTTATGAGAGATTCAAATTTTTCTAAAAAGCTTAAAAAGATTTTATTTACATCAGCATCAGGAGATAAAGGAGTTGAGGGGTGTGGATGGGTATTGGATTGGTTTGAAGTAGCTTGAGCATAGGTTTTTGGTTGGTCAGAGGATAGGTGTATGTTGGAAAAAGAGTCATTTTGTGAGTGGCTACTTTGTACATTTGAAGACTTATATCTAGTATTATTAGCTACAATATTACTTTTTGAAGTTGGTTTTTTCCGACGTTGTAGATCTCTGTAGATTGAACAGCCTTTGTAATTCGCAGAATGGTTGTTCAAATAATATCAAGTAAAGTTTTTTGGTATATTTAAAATAGCATATTATTGTAACATATCCCGATGATTTGATGAGAGCATGTTTCGTGGTTACATTTATATTTTATTTACAGTTATTTTTGTGAAAACGATATCTTGCAATATTATTTTGTTAATACATAGAAAGCTTGGCGAAAATTATTAGAAAACATAATAATGTGTACTCGCCTTTATATAGTTACATATTGATTTGATATATTTTAACACTTATACGTATACCATTAATTATTATTTTAGAAAGTTTTCAATTTTTAAAAATAAAATTTTAACTGATCCTTATATTTTTTCTAAACTATGTAGAGTCATTTAGTTAGTATAAATCTTTACTAGGGTAGCTTAAAAGTACTTAGTAAGTGAACAATTAGTGAATTAGATATTTAAAATAGAATATACAAATTGATATACTTTACAATAACTTGGCCTGATATGCTTCGTAATTTGTTGATCTAATAAGTAACCCTTCTAATTAATTCTATATTTACATTTAGTATACCTACAAGCCACATATCGCCCTTGTTTGTTTTGATTATTTTATCAAATTTAATTTGAAATCTTATGCATTTGTGATTACTGACTAGTGACTATAATATGTTTATATTGATTAAGGTCATAGAAACTACTTCTAATATTTCCATTAAGAAATTTTTTTTTTTTTGGTTGAGGCTTTGACAACTGAGGTCATTAGCCTGTGGAACTGTGGGGGCGGGTACTGAAGGTTTTAAATACGTGTGTGTTGGTTTTTGACAGAATTTATAAGTGGGCACGTGTAGGTATTTGCCATATCTGGGCGGGGGATGGCAGCTTCTCTCTCCGGTCACTGTGACTGCCGAAGAAAAATGCCACCCATGCCCGAGTTCAAACCAGCGATGGTGCGCGTCGCAACCGACGCCTTAGTTCGCTCGGCCACTCCGTCCCCCAAGCAATTTTTACAACTGATCAATGACCGAAACATTGTATTTTTTTAATAAAAAAAGAAATATCCATTTTATAGTGGGGACTTGGGTAGGTATAGAAGTAAATATTGAACCATCGAAATGTGCAAAGATTCAACATTAACATTGCAATAATTATAATTATATGAAATCTCTATGAGTTAGCTTGTACAAATGATAGTTAAGTTTGAAATTTCAATATTAATTACTTGAATTTTTTGTCACGTACCCACTTAATATTGTTGAAATGTATAAAATTTCAAATACAGCATTTTTTTCAGTCTCAATAAAATCATTTTTATAAATTATTTTCAATGATCAAATAATGTTAGTCATTTATTTATATAAATAATAGTTGTAAGTATATCGATACATTATGCAGAAGCTTAGTTATATTTTATCTTTAATCTTTTAAAATAAATAATACTCAATACCCATCTATATGGCATTAGCTGGATATCATAAAAAAAAAATCATATGGTATGAAAATTTACCATACAAAGCCAACACATAGTTGCTTGATGGAAAAAAGTGAACTTATTCCATGTTTAATCAGCAAGACATACAATTAGAAGAACAATGTGAAAAATATATCGTTGGTACCTTATCAACTACACAAAATCTTGGGACACAAAATGGAAGGAGAAATCAGTCATTAATTTATTGTCTTAAAAAACAATGGGTATCTACAAATGAATTTATATTTTAATAACCATAAATTAAATGTCAATAATTACTAGTTATTATAGTTAGGATAAAAGTGAACTTATTAAATATTTAATTTGCGAGACATATCAAAATATATAACACATAGGTACCAATTAATGAGTTGCATCAGTAGATATGATTTATGATGAACAACGAGAGCAATATATTATACCCGATTATCTACAAGAAACCCTGGAACACCAAATGGAGGTAGAAATCAGTCATTTAAAAAAAAAAACCGATCTTCACAGATTAATTATTTACACTTTAAGAACAAAAAAAAAGTAAATAGTTAGTAGTCATTATAGCCAAGGTAATAATGACATTTTTGAAGATAAAAAGATCATAATATTTTTTAAAAAATATTAGTAAACACATTTCTGGAGAATAATAATCATTATATTATAATGATTTAAAAGTAAAACGTGTTATTCATATTCTCATAACTCGCTACCTTAAATGGAACGTAAGAAACATTTTACATCACTTTTAAATTTAATGGTTACAATATTAAGACGATTATCCTAAAACTGCTCAAATGACGTAAAAGGGTGAAAATTATTATTTTACGTTGCAGGGGGCATTTTAACTGTTAAAGTTTTCTTATTCAGTACTGCTATTGAAAATGTGTTGATAAAAATAAAATTATGATAAAATGAAACTGCAGAATCTTGAAATGAATTATAATGATTTATATAGGTACTATAATAAAATATTTATTACTTTATTATTGTGTAAGTACCATAACGTAGTTTTTGGTTAAAAATATTAATTATAATGTAATACAATATAGGTACTCATTGCACTATTTTAGGTGGGGACTTACTAGTTAGTAGTCATTTAAATTTTTATAATAATATTCAATTATTAGTTGTCACTATTTATTTCATTTATGAAATACACCAACGTTTTGCCAGTCCCTCCACCACACAATACATGTAATTTGGCACAAATATTTAGTGTGGAATTTCTACGAGTTCGTATGTCAATTTGCTAAATTTTAGCAATATCCAACCAAAAACACATTAAACCTTTTGTCATTTATCCAGCTTACACAAATAAGATAAACAATTGTTCACCAATTATTGTATGCACGTATTAGTACCTAAGTAGTTTTTGAGAATACATGTTTTTTTGTATCTAATTATACATAAGATCCCATGAAATCAAGTTTTTGCAGTTAATATTTTCCCCTCATCCGTGTGCATACAAATGTTGTGCCTTAAAAGTCAGAAGTCAAAATAGTATTACCACCACTGTTCTTTTAACCCGATTTGTGAATATATTTAAATTGTAATTATGTAAATATAATGTTTAAGGTTTTTAAACTATTTGAATTAATTTGAAATAACGATACATAAGCGCAAATCGCTGGGATGATTAACACCATGAATTCTATAGCTAGTGCCACAAATTCCAACTATTTTAGTGTTGTACACCTTTCATAATAATATTGTCTCGCATATTTAATATTATTAGTATTATTCATTTTCATAAAACATTTTCAGATTACGTCACATTTCCCTTATTTTTCATTATTATGTTTCTCAGTTAATTCAACTCTTTGTATTTTAATCACAACGTTTAATTTTCAATTTTTAAAAATTGAAGCAGAATAATTTTCTACAAATGTTGATGTATAATAATATCGATAATATTTTAAGTTGCAGTAACAATTTTTAATATAATTTAAAGTTTACATTAAGAATATTAATTTAAATAATAATTTTACGCAATACAACAATTTTGAATTTAGATAAATAAAAATAAGTGAGTATGACTGAAAAAATAACGTACGCATGAAATTGGAAATAATAATATTCTTATTGCAAAACTATATAAGTTGGTTTTATTTTTAAATCATTAAAAACAATATCATATATGTTCAATAGTAATTATGGATTGGATAGTAAAATGATAAACTATTTCTCTATACAGAGTACAAAGGTATAAAATCCAAAATGAATAATAATTATTATAATATCATTATATTTATGAAAAAAATATAACTTTTAATTTTATATATTTTAACTTATCAGCATGCACATAATTTGAAATACCAACATGTAATATATTTTTACGACGGAACTTTTAAAAAGGTAATAAAAAAATTAATAAAGTAATAAGTTCCAAGAATGCAGATACAAGAAGAAACTGAAACTAATAACTTAATACAACTTAAAACAATAGTTTTATTTTTCTGATTTTTCATTATCATTTGCAGTTGAAGTTTATTTCACTATACAATAATTATTAATACAGTTTTCGAAATAATAACAATTATTTTATACATCCAAACTGAAAATACAATAATGAACTATGAAGAACTTTCAATTTGTATAACGATAATAATTTGTACATCGAAATGTTCATTATTAAAATAAACTTTATGTATTAAATTACTATCTTGATTTTGTTACTTAACCTTACAAATGTAACTATTGTAATTTGTAATATATATATATATATGTGTACTGTATCAAAATTATAATTTATTAAATACAGTCAAGTGTTATGCTTATATAATTAAAATAAACTCCTACAAATTTAAAAAAATGTGGTCTTGTAAACTACATAATTTATTATTTCTTTAAAATAAATGTATGTTAAAGAATAGATGAAATTATGACATTTTAGATTTTTGCTAACGGTCCAATATTAATAATATATTATATGAATGACTAGAAAATAAAATATTATTCAAATATTATGTACTCAATACTGAAACATCTTCAAGAGTATAGAAGTTTATTTCATACATATTTTTATTTTTTTGTAATATTATGTTATTTTAAAAACTTATAACTTATAATGAAATATGGCTTTTTATGAATAGTTCACTGGTATAACATGAATTTATTATTTAAATTTATAATTTTATTGTACAGTAAAATATTTACGTTTATTCTTACTGCAATAGCTATTCGTTCACAATGGTAAAAAAAAAATATTTATCGTTGAAATGTTTAGTCAATAGACTGCATTGTAAGGTCAAATATATTATTGAACAAAGTTAAAAGTATATTATCACATTAATAAATTGTACAATGAGAGAAAAATATCATTTAAATTAATTTGAGCATGTTAATTAATATTTTTTTTTTATGTGGATACGTTATATACCTACGTATATTCGTTTTTGAGTTAGGTACAACAAAAACATTTTTCTTTTCGAAAACGAGTTTTGAAAAATCTTGCAGTTTTCCTTAATTGTTATTTTAAAAGTACTGATAATTTCGAAACCATCTCAATCCGTCCATGTTAAGATTCCTTAACAATTATTAATGCTTTGAATTAAATACCTAATGCAGTAGTACGAGTTTTTGCATGTCACTATGTATGCATGAACAACAACTTACTGTATCATGTTCAGATAAATTACTTAAATACGTATTAATTAATGCTTTTACCATAATATGACAGCAAATATTGAGACATTGAGTTTAATATGATATAGATTATTATATTAAATTTCGTCGATATAGTGACTACCTTAATATATTATATTAATTTTAATAAAACAACATTTAAATTTCATCTTATTTCATTTATATATTATAATATGTAAATATATATATATATATCGTAACATTGTAATATTTTTGTGAGTAACAATTGAATCATAAATAACTAAAAGGTAGGTACATATTTTACAAACAACAATTTTTACTTCTTATAAATGTAAAATAACTATTTACTGTATACAAGCTAATACGTCATATCTATCTTATATTGTGTTTAATTTAGTCATCACTTTAATATTTAACAGTATTGGATTTCCTGGTTTTAACTTTTGAAATCGTTATTTACTTAGTAAATCTCTGTGTATCTGTAACAATGAAATGCCATGTTCTACATAATATTTAAAAAAAATATGTAATGCAACCATTACAAATCGTTTATTTTTTTTTAATGAATATTAATTATTCTAAAATAAATCATAACATTTTTAATAAGTAGGTAGGTTTTCCAAGTCAATTTTAAAAAAATAATAATAAGACTTTTTTTTAATTTACTCTGTACAACCATTTTCTATTTACCTTTATAGCAATTTTATATGGTTTGCGAGTTAAATATAATGTGCATAATTTGTACAAAAATAGACATTATGTATAAAAACCACAAACTAAGATAGTATGGTCTGGAAATAGTTGATTAAAATGTTCTTTGTTTGTAGATACCTTGTTAAATTAATAAATTATCTAACGGCTATGAACTTAAATAAACTAAATTTGATGTCACTATAAATATTTTTATTTAAAATAAAATAGAGTAGGTACAGAAAACTAAATAAAAATTTGAAGAATGTAAACCTGTTTTCAGACATCGTAATTTTAGTTAGAAAGTAAAGTATATGAAATACTAGAATAGTGTCCTAATATAATGATGAATAACTTTTAAAAAAAGTAATAATACATTAAAACTTAGTCAAAAGTAATATTTTATTTCATGTGAGAGGTAAACTTTTAAATTTTTTTAATCCATTGTTTATATAATCACTTTTAAAAAAAATTATAAAAACTGAAAAAATAGAAAATAAATTTGTAGCATTAATTTAGAGTCCAGCGGTTTCCAACATTTATATATCTACTTACACATAATAAAATTATTCACGTACCAGTTTACTTAATAACCTTTTTTTTTGGTATAGATAATGCTGGCTTCAAAACTTAGCTTTGTCAATACATTTCTTAACGACTCATTTTGTGTTTAGTAACATAATTTCTTGTTATATCAATAAACATTCTCGAGTTATTTAAATATATACGAGTTATTTATAAATATGTAACATTTAAAGGAACCTGATATAGTACTAGTACGACACCGTTTTTTGGCATTGTTATGAGCATTACAATGAACGACAATCAGTACCTATACGTATTTACCTGTGTGATGTCTGCGACAAGTTGTTCACAAGAACGAGAGACTTAAGAGGCATATGAGAACTCATACAGCGAGACCTTACCTGTGTGATGTGTGAATTAAGTGCTTTGCAGACTTCTGTAACTTGATGGTACAGAAACAAATACATTTATGCGAGAAATTATACCCATGCAATGCATGCGACAAGTCATTCGCAAGAAGTGGCGACAAGTTTTTCTGTCAAGTTGATCACATCCGCGAAACACTTAACGCACGCATTACAAGGGTAAGGTTTCTCATCTGTATGCGTTCGATGGTTACATTTCATGTCACTACTTATTGCGAACGATTTGTCACATACATCACACAGGTAAAGTTTATCTTCCATATGTGTTTGCATATGTTCTGTCAAGTTGCTCATATTTAAGATACGAACAGACGTACGGGAGAGAAACCTTACCTGTGCGATGTATGTGACAAATAGTTCGCAAGAAGTGTGGATATGCAGATACATTATAGAACGCATACGGGTAAAAAACCTTACTCATGAGATGTGTGCCAGAAGTTCTTCACAGATATGAGAAATCTGAGGGCACATCAGAGGTAACACAACTAACTAGCAACTATATTATAGTTTTGCGTTATGTGCAATTATAGTCTTTCGCCAGTGACGTTCAGATTCGTTCAGGTGGGATATGTGACTCTATCAAATAATTATTGGTTGAATCATATAGCAATAAGTTGTTGTACTTATATTTTTTCATGTTGTATATTTTTTTTTTTAATAACTTATAATAATTATTCTGTTTAAAATTATGCCATTATCATACAATACAATTATACATAAATTGCAAAACTGTTAATCGTTTTTGATAAATGTAGTGTTTTCTTTTAGATGAACCACCCTATGGTGCATACTCAGGGTGATAAAATATTCATGTTACAGAAGTTTTTTCGTGTTAACATTTTAAATGAAACGAACGGATTTATAAAAAATATTGAAATTAATAAAAATTATCTCAAATATTTTTCAAGTTTTAGCTTCTTAATCCTTGATGTAAAGATAAAAAAATATTGAAAATCACACGACATTACATTTAAGTTTTTGAAAATCGCATTGCATGAACTAAAGAAAATAATAGAAATAAAGTGTCTGATCAGTGCTTGGGACTTAAATACACTAAAAAAACAATCAAATATGTACTAAAATGTGTATAATTATGAATTAATCAACAAAATATGGAATTCAAAAATGTTAAAATATCTGTAAGCGCTTAAGGTAATTGATTCCTAACCGAAAATATAATAATTATGTGAAAACGATGTTATTAAAATAAACCTAAATAATAATTAAATAAGATGGAATATAAAAATGTATTCTCCTATAATACCTAATGTCTATAATGAACTAAGATCAGTTTAAAATTATTTTTTTATAAATTATTAATAAAAAGTAATAAACTTTACTATAATAACATTGAATAAGAAAATGGTTTTTTTCTACTTTTAACGGTTTTTTTTTTACTCTATTAACTACTTATATTATATTATATACTATACTTATACTATATTCACTCTTGAGTCAACCCGCATAACCATTTACCATTGAACGGTGTGAATAAGTTTGTGGTTAATTGCATTACCTTAAAAAATATCTAAATATTTTTAAAATTTCATTGTGTGTATTAAAATATAGTAATAAAATAATATATAATTAATTGTTTATAATCTCCACAAATTATATTTTAGAAAAAAAAAATTATTAAAATCATTATTTTTCGTTTAAATAGATATCTATTTTTGTCCAAATTTGAACTTTAAAAGGCTATATAATACAATTAGTGTATTTATAAGTACTTATGAGGTGTCGTGTATTACATTTTCCAAAAAAAGTTGTTACGTCTTATGATTTATAATTTTTTCAACTGCAGTAAGAACAATTAATTTATAAGGTACTAGCGGTACTTGCCCACAAAAAGAAAATCAAAAACAATTCGAAGTTATCGGTATAATGTCTATAAAATTCTGCTATAAATACTTCATGAAAACTCTAATATAAATTATAAACATTTGGTGAACGTTTAACGTATCGAAGATTATTTGATGTGGAGTTACACCTAAAAATAAAATTGTTTTTTGTCGAATACTGGTGTTGTGTAAAAATTCCAGTTTTTTCTTAAATTTACTTTTGACCTTTCTTACATTTACTCACGAATACCAACTATATCCAATTTCCTATCAGAGACAACCCTTAAAGTGGGAAATTGTATTTTTATTGCTCTAAAAGATAATGACAGACAGGAAAATTATTTCAAAAAAAAACACACACACACACATCATTTTATAATCAATACATTAATCGATCCACTCGGAATCTAAATTAAATAGAACTATCACCACTTTGTAAATTTTGATCAGTAACGCATGGTCACTGATATCAACATATATGGGTCAATGTGATCACTGTTGAAACTTGAAATTAAAAATGTTCACTCAACCACACGAGTTTCATTATTAGGTATAGTTTATTAATTGTATTATACCTACCTGCTACACGAAAACAATTAAGCTGATTGGACTATTCAGAGATATTAAATAGTATTTGATTCAAATTATTGAGCGATGGGTAATATAATCTAATTCCGAATGACTTTAAATCATAGTAGATACCTACGCATTCCACACATTTGAAAATCACAACTATAAAGGGATTTCAGAATTTAATCAATTATTATATCATTATACGTTTAATATATTCATTATGAAACCAATAAACCATCAATCGTTATAATATCACTATATTAGTATTATATGCAGTATTTGTTGGCACATTTTAAAATCCATCGATTAAATATGAATATTTTACTATGAACCACATTAATTCTTCAAGTGAAATTATATTCATAGGATGAATTGATTCTTAAAAACTGTTGTCAATACTTCAGTTCCTTATACTAGTTATCTATTTAAAAGAAAATAATGCTTTATATGGTTTTTAAAAAACTAAAGCAAACGTATTGCATTTAAATGAAAAAAAATCCTTTTAACTCCATCATACGTCCCATCGTAATATTTTTATTTATTTATTATTTTTAATTCACATTAGGCACACTATATTTAACTAGTATAATGTTTTATGTCCATTATTGTATGACATGTCTTATCAGAAAAAAGTTTGATACCTTATAATATAGTTCGCAGAATGCGCATAGAGTTATAATAAGCTGACTGATGCATTTTGTTGTTGTTTTTTTTAAATAGGATATACATATATATATAATTCTACGGAATTGCAGGTGAAGGGTTCAAATGGACTAGTTAAAGTGTCGCATACTAAATATCGGCCACAAAAAGGTGATGCGGAGAGAGATAGGTATACATAATATTATACTGTGGGAGTGAGCGAGAGGGAGATAACGGAGAGAACAGGACATGACTCCGAAATACGGACCATTTCCCGCTACCAATAATAATGCGAGGTTAGTATTTTATTTTATTTTTTTACTCTACACACGTGTATATATATATGTATTAAACTTCTCTTCTTCTCTGAATATCTGAGAGAGCATTATGCCGTTTCAGTTGGCCAATCACGTACCCCGGACCAATGTGATGAAGGGGTTCATTTCTTTACTTTATGCGTGATCGCAACCAAGTGGAAAATGCGTATGAGAAAATCCGAACGAACGAACGGATTCTGCGAGTGAAGAGATGATACCGTTCTAAACTGTATTTCTTTGAAACTCGCGGGTAGGATGATAAAGGCAAGACGGCATAATCATATTAAAAATTGAGTAAAATTCAGTATCATGAATTTTAGGTTCTTGTTAAGTTTTTTAGTACAACGTGGATAACAAAATATGAAATGCTTATTCAATTCAACGAGTACAATAATATTATTTTATTAAAATTGCAATAATTTTAAGTACTGCCCAATACATAATATAATATCTCAATATTTAACACAAAATGTATATTTATTATACGTCTTAAATAATAATAATTAATGTACTAGGTACCTAAACACAATTATTACACTGTATAGATTAACAATTTGAAAAAGTTTTTATTTTGTTTTGTATCGTACCTATGTACGATTAAGGTACAATAAAAGTTACTTATGCCGGGTTGCATAAATAATCACTTAACATTAATTAACAAAATTAACAAAATTTTAATGAATCAATAGTGAGTTTATGGCCCCTTAAAGATGATTTAGTGACTCATAACTGGTCCATTAAATTTCAGCGAACTGTTAAATTAATACATTTTGTCGGCAATAGAGTTTTACAATAATTTACTAGCAATGGTAAAAAAAAAAACAATAGACATTTAAAGATATAACTGGAAATGTAACATGCGTTTTGAGACTGTTCCTATAATATGATAATATATTACAAATTCATGCCTACAATACTTTTGAAAGCAAGTTTGTTAAAAAATGTATTTTATTGTAGACATTACAAACAGGTGTTTGGGGAGTACCTATTCATTTTTTGAATTTTTCCGCTGGGGCTTATGAAAATATAAAGAAAAATGGAATACATTTGTCACTTGATACCTACAACAGTTTATCTATGAAAAACGGTCGTCAGTAGTTTTTACCGCCATTGTCTTAGAGCAAATAAAAAAAGATTATTTTTTTTTTTTCTTAACTACAAAAAAACCAATATTGAATATTAAGGTTTTTGTGATTCAAAATCGTTACAGATATATTACTACCCACTTTGTTTATCAAAAATCAGTCACGAAATTTTGTTATTTGTAAATAATTATATTCTAAATAATATTATAAACATTAAATATTTTTATGTATTCAATTAATAAATAAGAAATATTCGAAGCACGGAAATACAATTATCTAGAAATTAAATCTCAGAAATACACCAAAAATGAGTAAAAAAACGGCCAAAAACTGTTTATAAAAAAATTACTAGAAATAATTTTCAGCTCAAAACTTATTTTATATTTTTATTCTGATCCTCATCGTAAGAAGTGACATATTGGTTGTCCAATAATTAATGCTTTTTTTGAATATTAAAAACCATGAAATTAATTGTCTCTAAATTATATTATGTACCTACTTTATAGATAGATAATATTTAATATTTACTATAAAGAATTAGTTTAAAGTATATGAAAAAGTATTTAATAATTGTTTTAATGTCTCAGTATTTTTCAAAAAAATCATGAACGACTGTGAAAAACAGGAAGTGTATAAGAAATAATTGTATGTATTCGCCCTTTTATTTTTTTTTTAATTGAACTAATTTTTATTTATCTATTTGTAATACATTAGTTAAATAGTCTTGCTAAGTGGAATTATTATTTACCTAATTATATGTAACATAATTTAATGTACGACATTGATTACTTAGTGAACATTTTATCATGTTTTTTTCTATATAAAAGCTTTGACCCATACGATAAAATAAAATTGATTTTGTTGATTTAAAATAAAAAATAAAAATAAAAACCG
The DNA here is from genome assembly GCF_005508785.2 of Acyrthosiphon pisum. NCBI lineage: Eukaryota > Metazoa > Arthropoda > Insecta > Hemiptera > Aphididae > Acyrthosiphon > Acyrthosiphon pisum. Next base: position 9,885,292 of record NC_042495.1, on the reverse strand, counting down.
ATTTGTGATACCTTCATATAGTACCTTTTATTTATATTAAAATTTAAAATGTTATTAACACGTTTTCGGTATAAAACATTTGTAAATTGTAATTTGTTAAGGTTAGGGTTTTTTTATTGGTTAGGTAGGTTTATACTCATACCAAGAAATACATTTTCTACACCTCGAGATAAGATTTTTGGAAACAAAACACACAACATAAACCTACATTCCACTCTAAATGATGACCGTGGCTATGGCGGAAGGATTTAAAAACCAAAAATAAAGTTTCCACTTGCCTTTTACCGGTTATATTGCTCTATAAATTCTAATTCACATTTAAACGTGCTGGAAAAAGGGCCCAAAGGTTTTTGAATCAGTCCCTTGCAAATAAGTTAATTTAATCTTAGCACGCAGGAACTTCATCCATTCTAATTCCGCCTGTCGACATTTCGACCTTTCGCCAATATCGTCGTTTTCCCGGGGGGATACTACTGGATCCTAATATCTTACAGACATTCAATGTCGTGGTCCCTTCAGTTACCTTAATGGTTATATATTACGGTAGCGTTCTTAGGAGACAAAGAAAAATTAAATACCCATTTACAATACAACGTTTTTAAAAGCCCCGATGTCAATCATATTAATGCATTGTGTGGCGAACATCACAATTTTCGCAAAGAAAATGTTTCACGTTTGAATGCAAACACATATTCTCTTCAATTAGTAAAAGTTGTTCAAAGTGTGGGCATGATGTTATTTTTTCGGAAACATACATAACATGGGGATTATTACGTTATATTAATATCATCATAATATGGCCTGAGGTATTATAACTAAAGTAATATGCACAGTAGGTATTTTTAAGAATATTGCGAAGTGAATTTGTCTTAGATACATTTTATAATACGTAAATACTAATTTTATTATTCTTAATAATATAAAATTTTAATTTGTCATAATATTAGGTTCAGAAATTTTATCTATTATCGATTTGTGAAACGGAGAATGCACGAAAAAAAGGTTGATTCTGTATTATTTAACAATTAAAAATGTAGGGTTATGTTCTTATAAATTGGAGAATTTTAAATATTATAAAAGCAAAATATTTTTCAGAAAAGTTAATTTAATATTTTTTTTCACCGAATATAATTGACTATATTGTGTTGATGGGAAAGAACCCAAAAAGTCACACGTGATCTTGTATAGTTTAAATGTTCTATTTTGTCTTATCCATGCTTACTAGCTTAAAATTATATTTAATAAAATAAAAGTTGATCATAGGCACACTTGTACAATTTAAAATGTCAATAGAATATCTTGATTGTAACAGTGTTCCAACTTTAATAAAACATAATAATTGTATACATGATTTAATGGATTCTTCTAAAGTTAGGACGGTTAGGTATATATATACAGGATACATTAGTACGGTGTTATAGAGTACGGTTTGACAATACATTAAATACTGGTACTTTGCGTTTGTAGAAATGGAAATGTTGAAAGGACTTATGCCACTAGTATTATATGTTTTAAAAGGACGTTTATAAAATTAAAATTGTTAAAAGGATCTATTCCACATTAGTTTTTTTTAAACGAATATAGCATTAAATATAAATTTAGTTTAGGCAATTAAATGAGCAAACTCAGTTCCAGGTGTCTCATGTTTAATATTCTGTATAAATAAATGTTCTACCTTTAAAATTGAATATTTAATTAATTTTAGTCAATTTGTTTTTATTTCTATAAAATTTGGTAACGAGACGCCCTTTTCATTGAATATCGTCGATTTGTTGACAACTAAATAATTATGAACTTTACGTTGAAATGGTATTATTAAATCGTATATTTAATTTTTATCAAACAATACATAACATTAATTATCAGAACAGTAATTATCAAATAAGACTCAAAGCCGCTTAGATGCACCATATACATTTATGGAAGACTCATACCGACATAAAGCAAATATATTGAATTATTTTTATTTTTTTCTAACGACGAATACGATATATTGTACAACGATATATTTCAAAACACGGTCGATTGTAAAATTGTAACTACTTCAGAACTTATCAAGTTTAAAGATCAAATCTGAAATAGTAACTTCAAAAAAATAAAATAAAAATTATTGCAATAGACATAATTATTAATATGTATATTAATAATTCGTTTACAGTAATTTGTCAAACGATGATAATATTGGCGTTAGAGTCAATGGTACAATACACAATACACATATTATTATTATTTTAACATACAGAGAATTCTGTTGGACATACAATATTGTGTTACCCTCCTGTTGATACTGTAGTATAATAGTTAAAATAATATAATAAAATACGAGATGGGCATAGGAATAGCATAGCCTAACACTGGATGGTTAGTACAATATATGTATAAATATATTTTGTCATACACAATTATATGTATAAGATGATTAATCGGTGTATATTATAATATATTTCTTGTATTTTTTTTTTACATATTATTATTATTATTATCATTGAAGAATGGAATATAAATAACAATATTAATATATAATAAATATGTAACGTAATTGTCGTATACATGTTATACGCATCCAACGGTATTGCCACCGTACCACGCACATCATAAACACAATAGTGAACGGACAGTCGACAAAAGGATCATGTTGGTTACGCAGTAGTTTTTTTTTTTTTAGAACATTTTTTACGTTCCTTCCATTCTCTAACCTATTGGTAGGTACATTATAATAAACACGCATTATTATACATACATAATATTATTATTTTTCAGCCTCCGCGGCGTGTACCATTCCCAACCGAGTACTTAACTAGCTATCCGTATTTCTAGTCTAATTTCATGGTTTCATGCAGTCAACACGCGTGTCACGCCTGCATTATAACCATGGTAACACATCGTCATTTATACGAATGCAACACACCGATACTTTATACGATATAATGCCATAACGTCGGTACTTATATACACACCTGTACACTATTCCGACGAAAGCAATAATTATATTATTACGGTGTACGAGGGTGTGAGTGGCGGTGGTATAATAGAATACGACGTCTATACAACATAACATCAGTAGCAGCGAATTATTTGAACCAATAGATTTTCGTCTTGTATATAGTAATATTATTATATATATAGTGTTCTTCTCTCTCCACGCGGTCTTACGACTACAGGTCTAACCATCGTGAATTCACAAACGCACTCACAGCCATATAAATCCCCTCTCAGGTCTTTCTTTATTTCATTCCATTTTTTTTTCATCATTTAATGCGTTAATTCCCCTCCCCTTGTCTCTCTCAAACATTGATCCTGGGTCCCAAAAGTCTCCTGGCGCAGATGGCACCTCCATAGATCTAAAGCCCCTGCGTGCCTAAGTATAAGCTTGCTATTTCGACATTTCATTATTTGTTTCTCGTCTAAAATCTATACTACACTGATGCGTTAGAGATAAGTATTGCAGTACAGTCATATTTACAACTATCCGACAAGACTTTATTTTCTATCAAGAAAAATTCATCGATTCACTGTAGTTATATATTCTGATTTTTTAACTCCTATTTTGTCGTACTGTGCAGTGTTTCCTTTTTAAAAACCCCTTTTGTTTTACTACACGGTAAAGTTTATTATTTCCTAGAGCATTATACAAATAACGATTTATCAACGTATTTATATTTTATTTTTCATTTCATAATAAAGATGTAGGTACTATACAACTTATTTATAAATTTATAATAACACATAATATGCCAATAATGGTATTATCCGAAAACTATCGTCTTAAAGGATGTAAATTTATGTACTATCATAATTTAAGAATCACTTAGTAATGAAACAACATAAATTAGCAAATTTAAATTTGTACACAAAAGTACTGTAACAAAATAGATATAAATTAAAAATGTATATTATTATTTGATGTCATTAATATAATATTCAAAAGATGTGTTGACAGATTTTATAAACATTAAAGAAAACATTTCAAAATTTACCTATTAGATTTAATATTTTATCAGTCCAAACATAAAATATGTATTATTATTTTTAACTAGTTAACAGATTATCATTCAAATTCAATGTATATTAATAATTGTTTTGAATTTTTTATTATACTAATATAGTTATTATTTTAGAAACAATACGCTTTGATACATTGAAATCTGTACGAGCCACAACCAAACAGAAAAGACCTCGAACCCTTTAAAATGTAGGAAATCTCAACGGAGCTTTTATTTAAACTTTAAGAGCCATAACAAAATGTAAGACCTATGATTTGAAGTAGAGGCTTCTTTAGGTTCTTTTGGGACTTCAGTTGCTTTAATCCCTATAAGTTACTTTAGTTCTTGTGATATGAAAATATATACAATATATTCAATTATATTTTCATACATTGTTATTTTTTTTTTAAATCTTGAAAATTCTAAGTTTAAAATACGAGTTACTTTCAGCATTTACCAAAAGTTTAATCTGGTATTTTAATCAAACAAAATTAAATGATATATTTTAAAAAGCAAAACATTATATTTGTAATCAGGCCGCTGAAGCCTCTGTTTGAAAAACAACTCCATATATTACAATAATTATTGAAATAATTAGAATTACATTTTTTTTTGGTCATATTATTTATGTTTGCATTAGTTACCTATTTTGAATATATTTTTAACGCATACATCGATAAAAAAAATTACACATTACAACTTGAACAAAGTATTTTTCGTTTGATTTTGAGAAGTGTACCTTACCTACACAGTATAATATTAATGCACCGTGAATATTCAAAGTTATGAAATTAAATTCCATCTTATGAGCAATGCTGATAAGTTGGAATACCCTTAGTTGTGTAAATATAGATTATTAATTAGTACCGAGTTAAACTTTTGTACGAATCCCGATAACTGGTTATTTCGCTAAGCCCTGTCGACATAACAATACAGAAAACCGTTTATCCACAGTCGGTGAATATAATATTATAGTTAGTTATAAAGCATGATGATAAAGCATAATATTATTATAACATGATACGTTACAATAATATCGTATAATATAACACAATTTTGGTGTATGTAAAAACCTGTAGATACAATGCAATAATTTAGCTTTAAAAAATATATTATACATAAATTATTTGTAGCCACGTAATCATCTTAATATAATAAATTGTAAAACTGCAAGGGTCTTGTAAAATGTAAACTAATAACTTTTGTCGTCGACGTTTCAAATAATCAATAAAAAAAGGACATGTGATTTCTCTATTTCTTATTTGTATATACATATTGCATATTATTATTATAATAATATTATAATATGAACGTTTGAACCCTCATTTGAAATCAATAAAATAATATGAAATTCATCCAAAAGTCCCATTGGCCCTTTTTGTGCTAGGCAACAGACATAATTTTCATTTGTACTGATAAATATTAGCAAGATATTTTTCTCCTAACTCGTGGTGCGATGTTGTGGAGTCGTGCAGTGGCTACAGGATTGAAGTAGATTATATGTTTTATTGTGTTAATATTATCTTGAATTTTCAGAATTTTCTGTATTAGTATACCTATAAGTTAAAATTACAAAAACCGAAACAAAATACAAAAACTAGTATACAAATAATTATTTGAATGTGAAGAAATATTAAAGAAAAAGACGTATTTAAATTTTAAATTTTTTTATTTTCTTCCCTCTTATTAAATGTTATAAGTTATTATAGAGGTAAAAAGACTGACTCACGTGCCTCACTCGGGAGCCACTATTTATAAGCACACAAAATACATACTCGTATAATTTATACTTATATGTTTTCCAGTCCTTGTCAGACCAACCGAACGCATGAGGATTACATCCCATCCAAACTGGATATTATCGGAACGAGAGAACTTTGTGAGCCTATATATTATTATATATAATATATATACATAATATAAGGACGTTAAAGCCATTCCTTCGTTACTCGCGTAAGACGATTTGTTACGCAATGATGACGTTCAAATACATAAGCTAAGACTGTACGATTGGTATTTAGTTTTACGTATTACGTTATATAGGTATTAATTATTATCAAGTATATTATTATATACCTACTATTATAGGTATTATTACATAAATACGTATTAGTAATAATTTATTGCATGTAGCACATATAGGCATGTAAATTATTATAATCGTACTTATATTATAATAATAATATGATTGAATATATAAATTTATATAGCTCTATTGGGTCTATATAAGAAGTAGAACATAATACTACGCCTATATGTATAACCTAATCTATATAGTATATATTATATGAGTTTTTATCGGTTGTCGTAAAGAGTTTGTGGATAAAAGGTCACTGTCTAAACAAAAAAATGTGAAATATGTAAAATAATTACGATTTTTTCAATACCACGTGGACTAATAATTACCTACCGAATAATATTAAACTTTTATTGAACAGCACTCAATCCATAAACATATTAGTACACCAACACCAAACCATTCTACATCATAAAATAGTGTTATGGGTTTTTCTGTAATCACAGAGCAGGAAAATAGTCCTCCTACTGTCCTCCTCTAGTTAATAATATTCATCTGAAACGTATGCTGCCTATTTATGTAGAATTAAAAATCAACTCATCTGAAAATCTGAAAAACTGTAAAATTATTATCAGTGACTCTTTGAGCACCCTCTCATCAATCTCAAATCGCTATCCAAATAATAAGCTTGTTTAACGTAGATAGAAATTATAATATTACGTGAAATAAATAACCTAACTTTCACACATTAGGATACCTGAAATAGGAAAGCAAACATAACAGCATATGAAGTTACCGCATCAGCATTATTTACAAAATTTAATGCATCAACCTCATTCGAAATTGTCAACGTTATCCATCACAAAACAATGGCAGAAGAGTTAGCTACACTTACTTCTATCCAACAAATAGAGAAGTGTAAAATTTTATAAAAAAATTTAATATCCTCCTCATATAAAAAGAGGAGAGGAAGTAACCATTACTCGAGCTAAGAAATTAAGGCCACTTTCATCTAACACTTGCTTACCTTATCAGAAAGGAACCAGCGCCAGTATGCGTTACTTGTAATAAAACTTTAACAGTAGGGCATATAGGTAATCAACCTGCCAAAAATACACAAAAGCCTGTATAAGATGCCCAATAAACCTCTCACACATCACCAAGTCTTCAACGAAGAGAACACTATAGCAATCAGTACATTTTTCTACAGTATATAAACCTAAGCCATAAATTGTAAATTTTGATTGTCAATATTTGTATTTGACTTAACCTCTGTTGCAGTTGAAGCCTTTCACCAAATATATGTATATAAAAGAAAAATAATGTTGTCTCAGCAAAAAAAGCGTAATCCGTAAAATAATTACGATTTTTTCAATATCCCATGGACTACCTATATAATATCATTACCTACCTAGGTAATAATGTATTGTTATTTAACAGCACCCAATCCATAAACACAAACGCAGTGGCACAGACATAGTACATCAATACCATACCATATACTATAGGTACATCATATAATAGTGTTCTGAAGGTGTCATGCATCTACTTTATACTATGGTATATTATATACCTATATGCGTATCGAATCACCACATCGAAAAGTAATCTAAGTAGTATATCTTCCCACGTATGAAACACATCATAATATATTCTCCGTCTCCGTAACAATAAAGAATAGGCTATATATAGCAAATGACGTCGTGTCAATACCATATTATATATATCTATACCATATACCGATGGAATTATAATAAACAGAAAATTCTGTTCCGGCAGGCTTTTGCGTTTATTAGTTTAAGTGTATTTTGATGGTGTAATACGCGTGACCGTTATATATAATATTTTATAATGTTAATGTAGTTTGGTTGAAATATATCGTACTAAATATTTCTAGTTTTCTCCCGCTTAAGTTTTACAACTGTCAAACGATTTTTCAAAAACTTTTCACCCCTTTTTTGTACGCACGTCATGACTGAAATAGAAAACTTCAAACTCTAATCTATAAGTTCAATGCGGAAAGATCTATTTTATGGCGTTCGTACATAAAATTCGTACTGACATAACGTTGCACAACAACTTTGCTGGTCATTTTTTATAAGTGTTGTAACATGTTTCGATACGATTTTATTATTTTTATTATTTTTGTTTTTTTACTTCCCGTTAAAACCAAAACAATATTTTTTGTTGCTTTGTATGAAAATTACAAAATAGAAGAATGATAAATCCTGTTAGTGTTTATAATATTGTTTGGTTATTTTTCATCATCATATTATATTATTGATGACACATATTATATCTAAAAATTTTAGGAGGTGTTTCGGAGAATCCAAGTTTGCCACAGCAGTGAACATATAAATCGTAATTTTCCACCCCGACAAATTAATCAAACGAAAATACATGTTTTTCAAGTGCTCTCTCTATTCGTCAATTAATTAAAAAATCTATATGTTTTATTGTCTGATCGCCCATATTGGGTTGTGATGTAAAAATGTTATAAATCACACAATAATAATATTATATACATACACTCGTCGTTCCGGCGGACATGACAAATGTAGCATACTTAATGAATACATATATTATTAAAACGCGTTAGTACTTTGTCTACACACATGCGTATATGTACAATAATAATATTGTGGCGGCGGCGGAGGGGTTGAATTTAATAAATCTCGGAGTTTATTGGATGCAAATACAATGTTTAACATTAAAAAAAAAAAAAAATGTTATAATAACAATAATAATAATAATAACTAAAAACAATAAAGAGTTTATAAAAATGTCATGTGGTCGTAAAATATGTCGAGAATAAAAATACATATGTAGAATTATGAGGGGACGTTGACAAATTAATAGCATGTGCCGACGGTGCAGCCGATAAAATCGCTGAAACGAGGCAGTGAAAATCAGATGTTTACGCGCTATCAAAATATAGATCTTGGCGTCAAACAATACAAAATTTATGGGTTAGAACGCGTTTATTCATAGTCTAGCTGGCTTGTAAAATCCATAACCGGAGTAGCTTTGGGTCGGTAACTTTAAGCACGCACGCGAGCGTATTATAATACGCATCTCTTCGCATATTTTTTAGCGTAGGCAAGCTACATACGTGGAGAGTTCAGCGCAGTTTGGAAATATGACCAACCGACTGACACTGGGCAATGTCTCGGGTTTGTTTGAGTGTAGATAGGTAGTGCTATAATAGTAGCCAGTAGGTATGTGGTTTTTATCGCCACCGCCGAGGTGTAATTTAATAAAACATGGTGCACGGGATCAGCGCCAGTACCGTAGGTACTAGGTACCCATTTAGTGGTATAGTGGTTGAAAACGTCATACGACACAACATTATTTTGTGTATAATACCATCGATATATACTAGGTAGTATTATCATACTTCAGGACTACTGAAACCCAAACTAAAGCTTAATACTGTTTGTGTGTGTGATTATTTTAGTCGTTCTAAAAATTGGTATTTAATTAATCGAGGTGGCTTTTCGAAAGCGCTCACAATTTCGCGTAATACAGTAGGTATGCCAAGAATTATTATAATATTTACCTGTGATTGATATAATAAAAGTAGTGGTTGTATGAGTACTTTACAACAGTATAATAAGGTATGGTAATTGGTTACGACTGGTAATTACCTATAATATATTATTAAAGCAGGTTTTTACAGTGGCACAGCTAGGCCTAATATCTTGGGTGGGATATTGTGTCCCCTCCATAATTTTTCCTGAAAAGTGAACCGTGGGAGCTTTGCTTCCACAGTACTGTTAATTATACCTAGTTTAATTATACAAATTAATATAGGTAACTAACATTACAATAATTATATTTTACTCTAAATAACATTATACATATTATTTATTTTAATTTTGGTGTTGATATTTTCTATTGGCCTATTGCCATAATATACTTGTAAATTAATTTTATTAGTTACAACTTACTATCAGTAAGTAATAAGCGTTAAATATAACGCGATGCTAAGTACCTATATAGTGGTTGCAGGGTAAATATTCTGCAGTGTGATTCGTGTGCACAATAATATTATGATAATAATTGATTGATTAGATTCAATACCAATAACGTAACTTATAATACTGATAAAACGAAATTGTGTAGTCAAATGACACGCTCAAAAGTGAGTGGAAAGTAGATAGTATTTTAATATGATGTATTTTTTTTATTTTTGTGTCTATCATCAGGTTTTGAAGTAGAAAATTGAATGTAGGTACATTGGAATGTGCTTTTCAGTATAATCAGGAAAAACTAATTATAAAAATACGAAAACCGGGAATATTTACGCAACATAAATTTTCGACAAAATCAATCTTGTCTTTTTTGTTGTATTTCAAAAAGAAATAATCATTGATACTTGAAATTTTCTCCAAATATATATTTATATTAATATTTTTATAGACGCAAGATGTAATTAGCAAACTGTTTATAGTTAAATGATTATCATTAAATTACACTGTATTATTCAATACAGTTATTAAGCTGCAGTTGCCTACCCAACGACGATAGATGCACTCAACACCTACTACAACAGAGTGACCTTTCAAATTTTCTTATTTAATTTTTCCAGCACGTGTGTTAAAAAAATAAAAATATACTGTTTCATATACTTTAATGAGAACCTCAATTTGTGTTCCGTGTTTATTTTGCATACATAAATTTAATATTAGTCTGAGGTGCCGTTAGTGAACAGTTTCCTCCACCAGTTATTCATATAAACCTTTTATTTTTAACACTTTTATGATTGTACCAAATATATTATTTGTTTTTTATATCAGATTAAAAATATCTTTGAAAATAATTATAAAAATTCAATATATGTTATATTGTTATGATTTATGAATACAATACATATAAGTATACAACAATATTACTACAACAACTGTTGTACAATATTTATACATCCCATAGAAATATTTTTGGTACACTTTATCTCATCGATCACAATATTACTCATAGTAAAATAAAATAAAATACTATTCACAAGCAAATCACTGTGTAAACTAAATGGTGGTTGGTCCTATGATAATATAATATTTAAAGAGTACAATCAATATCATTTTACCTTTTATGACCTTTTCTTAAAAAAAATATATTAAGGTGTTTGTCGAGTAATTTTTCATTCGGTTACTAGTACCTACTTATTTCAGTATTACTTAGATATTCTTATGGGCATGGATCAATTGCGCCAAAACAAAATTTGTATTTTAGGGTCAATATACCAATTGCGCAGCTTATATTTTAGGGTCAGTGTACCAATTGCGCCTCTTAAATTTTACGGTAAATATACCAATTGCGCTTGTATTCAAATTTTCCGCCTGGCGGCTATCTTCCGATTTAGAAATGTTGTTTTTTGAAATGCTTGAAAATTAAAAACGTATTTATTGATCAATTGATTACTGGTTAGAGTGACTGGTTATAATACATTTTATAATGGTATCAGGAATTTTATGAAACTTTATTATTATTACGGATATTTGATCATGGTAATATCCATTTGAGTGATAAACGAAAACAAGTTATCATTATCATACATTTTATATAACTGACGATCAAAAAGTAACTTCTTAAATGTGAAGAAAAAAAAATGTTTATTTATTTATATTAATACTGGCATAAAAAATGTATAACTAACTTATAACTTTTCCTTAGGCATTGTAAAATGTTTTGAGCGCAATTTTTCTATTGACCCTAAAATGTATAAAGCGCAATTGGTCTATCGACCCTACAATTTTTAGAGCGCAATTGGTATATGAAAAGGTAATTTTAAGCGCAATTGGTAAACTCCCATTCTTATTAGGCTGTTCAAAACCTATATTTTTAAAACTATTTGTATATAATATATTGCATAATTATAATGAGAGTTACCTATACTATTTAAATAACATAAGTATTTGAAAAGTGGAATATTTTTAACATTTTGTTTTTATTGATATTCCAATTCATTTATAATGTAATACAATTTAATGTTTATATTAAATATTTTTTAATTGAAAAATTAATACCTATCATTAATGTATTTTATATTATTTTTCAATCTGCCAAAACGATTTTTTTTTTTGCGTTCATTTTATGTTTAAGTAGTTCTGAGTTCATATCAATATCTTGAAGCTTTTTTTTATACATAAAAAATGTACGAAAACAATAAAACCAGCGGAAAATACCTACTCTGCAGGTATTCAATTATTTAAAGAACAATTTCATGGGTACGTCAGACACTCGGTACGAAGAAATGGCGGAGAATGTGAATAAAGTAACAAAGTTTATGTTTCTCAATCGTCGGAATGAGATTTTTAGGGTGAAAAAGCCTACGCACACTCGTTGGCCTCGGGGACAGGTGAATTTATTGTTAGGGCGGTGACGGCGCGCGGTGGCGGTACGAGGAAAATTGCATTAATGGAAAAATGAAACTTTTATAAACAGTTAGCTCGCGCACGTGGGGGAGGGGGGAGATATGTTAGAATGTGCCGGAAGAAACTCGGGACATACTTCTTACCACTTAATATTCATCAAACCGTATATTATGAGTGTATATGCGCGCATGATAATAATATGTATACACTTGCACAGTGTACACGCCTTAACGTTGTGGGGCAATATGCAAAAACATCCCCGTGGTTTGACAGAAATAAGGAGGAATATAGCGAGACTTATACATACACAACAGAAACATAAATTACAATTGCTGCCAAGTGAAGAGCGTGCCCCTAAAGCGGAAAAAAATGTATATATACTGCCAAAGTCAACTCGTCGGATGTAGCTAGGAGTGTTCCCAGGGGTCGTGGACGGTCGACTGTTTCCGGACAGTGGCGTGGTGGTAATAAAATCCTTTCTATGATGTTTTTCGCCTTTCTAATAATAATAATAATATAGTCACGCCAAAGGACCACGGTGGTGGTTTCGTACAAAACGATAAAAATATATACAATATTATACAAAGCGTTTTTGCAATTCCGAACAACTTTTACATTTGAAATTGTGAGCCCTTCCTACGCCCCGCAGAAACAATGTGGGCGAATGTCCACTACAAAATATCTGCGAGCGTACACAGAGAAAAGGTTGTTTTTGATGTGGTTTTATTCCCCTTAAATTAACAAAGTGGGTTAACTACTTTCAAATTTGCCAAGTTGTAGTAAAATATCTCAATATTATGGTTTTTTTATGACACATATTATCGCTCAAAAGTTTATACAAATCATAATATTATCATTTGATCACAACGTCGTTGTCCTTGATCGTTTACAATGATATAACAAGTTATGTTTTGTTATATAGTTTATTAGTGTTTACAGTGGTGTCAAATATTTATTATATATTTTATTAAACATTAATTAAATATTTATATGCGCTGATTAACATTCATAATAGAGTGCTTGTGTATTATAATTGTTTTACGAGATGGTTTGAAGTAACATTTCGAAAATGTCTTAACATTCATTGTGTTCATTTTTATAATCGGAAAAAATAAAACAATTTAAATATTATATAGGTACTTACTTAAATACCTAACTATTATACGTTAAAATAAAATTCCATAAATTACAACAAGTGCTTTTATTTCGTTTCGTTCAAATTAAACTCATTAAAAAGGTTACTATTACAGGCATACCTAATGCATTACAATTTACAATATACAAGAACATTGTTTAAACACATGAGTAGTACATTTTCTACCTTGGTAGAATGTTTCATACATTTTCAAAAACTATAAACTAAATTATAAAACGAGGGCTTGAAACCGAATGTTCACACGTTTTAATGTCTCTCTGACACATAAGAATATTTGACTTTAAGCGATAAGATTTTGTATTGCTATTGTGCTATTAAAAATTATGTTGATATTAAATAATTGGGATAGTAATATTGTCGATAAAACACACGATAAAATTCAAAATTCAAAATCAAGTATAGGTATTAGATAACTATGATGTATAAAACAGATTTCACTTTGTTCTTTTGCCATAAAATCATATCGATTCGTTAATGTGAGTCAGTTACCTACTATGTAATTGAAGATACAATTCTACGTTGGGTATACAAATATTCAACAAAATTCAAAAAATGTTTGCTTTATTATAAAAAGTTTTGGAGGTTTTAATATTTTTAGTACAAAAAGGTTGGAAATCTATTTTTGGGGAAATAAAAGTGTTATTCGATTTCACTTGTTTACAAATAGTTTGGAAAATGGAAACTGGTGGTATTTTAAATAAATAATTTTGTAAAATTATTATTATTATCAATATATTTAAATAAAATATACCTAAAATCTATAATATAATATTTTATTATAATTTAGTAAACAATAATAATGATAATCCACCCCCCACCCGGGGCATGGCAGAAACCTACTAGTGCCCCATTAGAAATTCTGCCAAAATACAACACACACGTGTACCAACCTACCCAACCTAAATCCCACAGTTCCCATCCCACACCCATTGGCCATTGTTGCCACGGGTTATCCAATAAAAAAAAAAAATAAAAAATAATGATAAGGATTTTGAGATATTATAACGTCTTATAAATGTATTAGGTAACACAAACATAATTTTTTTTTTTAAGTAATGCAAGTAATCATTTTTTTTTTCATTAAACGGCTTCTCGTATAAAAAAAATTGAAAGGTCAGGTATTCATACATTTTTAAATAAACATTCTAACTTAATTTTAGAAATATTTAACCAAATATTCTGAAAAATATTTCTTTTATGACCTTATCAAATATGAATAAAGAAATAAACAGTAATAAACTGGACTCCGTTTAAAACACTGTATTTTTAATGTAACAAGATAATATGCTTTTAAATTTAATAATTTGGTTGCATTCGCATCTTCCAAAATGAACCAAAACTATGGTACATATGCATTTTATTTAGGTTCCAAACATTATTAATCAATGTTTATTTTCCTAAATGGAAAAATTAAATCCTCTATTTGCTGCAGGTACCTAATAAAATGTGACTAAATTTATTATGTTCTGCTATCCAATACAATTATATGAAAATATTATGTCTTTCCATTCTTGTAAAATATTGTATAAGGTAGAAAAAGTAATTAACAAAATTAGAAGTCTGAAACTAATATCAATAATTATTATAATAATTATGAATGCCTAATATGTCAAACCATCAAATAGGCGAAAGTAACAAATTATTATAATGTAAATTAATAAATTGTGTGAGTACATAAAAGGCTTTAACGCCCTCATAAATACCTCGCAAATACGATAACTAAAATCATAATAAATTATGCTTTATAACCGTTATTGTAGATAATTAATATTTAGCCAATGTCTGATTGTATAAACATTATAATTATATTAAGAAAATATATATTTATATTTAAAGATATTCCTGTGAAAAATCGTAAGCAAATGAAAATGTATTTATAAATATGATGAATACGAGCTGTGTACGGGAAACGATAATAAGTATTACTAATTAAAAGTTATTTAAGTAGTATTATCAAAATCTTATATCTTCAAAATCGCTGGTACAAAACGTACGCCATTCAGTGCATTATAATAATATGTGCGTGTTAAATTGTATGCGTGATGCATGTGAATCAAGGGTATAAAACCAAACAATTTAAATTATGAACATTTTCATAAAACGAGCGAAGTGTCACACAACGGTATACAATCTTGGTAATAAAAGTTATTTAGCCTTTAAAATATTAACTAACAGAGCAAACAAATTATGTCTGAAATACATTTTGTACGGTTTTAAACATCAATAAACCATTATTTTTGTGAACATGCAGGTAAAACTATTTTAGGAATAATTTGTATTCTAGAGGCAGACAATTTTTCCGTCGTTACACCAAAATGATTAATATTTTGAAAGATTTTATAAAATTTTTCGAATCCGTTTACTTTAATTTTCAATTATAACAAATAAATAAATTATACGAGTACGCCAACAACGATTTAGGAAAAACAAGTATGTTTTAAATTAAAATAAACTTCATAAATATAACGTTTTGTATATTATTTAACACGATGATAATTATAAAACTATTTTTTCAAAAAAATTCTTCGAAGTATAAAAACGATCGTTTTACCAACATGACCATATTATTATATAGGTAATTTAAAAAATAAATCAAACATTTATAAATAAAACAAATAAAAACCTAACGTGTGTGCAAAAAATGAATAAATTGTAATAGTGTCGGGACAGGCAATAGAATCGCATACATTGCAATTATTATGATATTTAAGTACTTGCTGCAGTGTCGTTGTCGCATTATGCTTACCAGTTAGATAATATTATATTTCTTGATGAAACATTTGTATTTATTTTAATCGTAATACATTTTGTCTCACGAATACATCCTATACTTATATTATTTTATATGCTTGAAATAGAAAATTAATGTACAAAATAACCCTTCAATCGATTGATGGAATGTTCTAAACAATATATATTTATTATATATATATAACAATTAAATTACTGTTTTAGAAATTCTATTTTTAATATTTTTTTTACATACACGAGTGCAGTTTAAATATTATAAGGTATACCTAACTATAAGATCATATTATTTTCATGTTTGAATAATAAGTTTATACCTACCAGTGAAATTGGCGGAAATTATTGATTGTAAATGTTGTGGATACACACAAGCAAACACTATATAAAATAAGGTACCTACTTATTGTCTATTATCTAGGTACATAAATTACGGCAACTGTGGTAACGTAGTTGTGACACATTTATGGAAAATGTAAAATATAATATGTCGTGATTATTTTATTATTGCACATTTATAAATGTAGCTGACTTTTATATTTCCATCAATGTTCGACGTATTATATATTGTATTATAATAATATTATTGTAGGTCAGTTAACAATGAGTCATTATCTAATTTGTTTTTAATTTTATAATTTTTCACTGTAAGATATGTGGCTTACCCCGGTTGGGTGCTACAAGTTTTTTAATAGGTGTATCGCTATTTATTATAACTTCCTTTTAAAAAAAAACCGTGTATGCACGAATAGTATTGTGGATATAAATATATAAGTGCACTTTTTAAAATTGTATTGAGTTATTGGAGTAGAAAAATCGGAACAAATGTACTTTACCGGCCCCTTTACGGTTTTCGAATTTGTTTTGTGACAACGACTTGTACTTTATGCTTAAAAATTGAAATAAAACAGTGAAGTAAAAATGTTATCTGAAAAATCAGCTGATGGTTGTTGCAATGTTGCTAATTGATTGCGATTGACTGACACTTTTCGCGATGGCGTGGAAATAAGCATCGCTTGAAATTATTGACGTTCAATTCCTATTTTCCGATTACTTCCGACTTATAGTATTAAACACAAACAGTTATTAAAATTTAAAGTACTTATAACAATTCATTACTGATTTGTTCTTTACTACACTAAGTTACTGCACCAAGCGATCACCACAAATGCGAATAACTACTTTTGTCCACTCCTAGCTCTTATATATTATAATTATAGCTTAACCTAGTTTTATATTTTGCAACATAATGGTTTGTAATCCTCTAAAACTTATCAACTACTTCTTAGTGATAAGTTTTGTCACATATTGCAGCAATGTTTTCTTTACCTATATAGTTTTTAATTATAATAATGTGATGTAACAGGTAGTTAGTAAGACACATTAACACGTCTGTACTCTGGCTTCATGTATTAATTTATAAGTATAAATATATAATATATTATGCTTAATAAAATACTATCACATTCCCATATGAGCTTTAACGATATTTTAATCTTTGAACGAATCATGAGCATTTTTGAGCACTTGCAAGCACAATTAACATTTATACTTTCAGTTGGATAAAAGGTCAATTTATTCTCTATTATTAAAGGTTATTACACAAAATTGTGACTGTTGAACCCAAATTTGATACGTGTACGTCTGTAAATCGTAGAAAACAACACACGTGTGAGTTTGGCCGAAAATATCGACGAACGAAAATTATAAAAGTATCAAGAAATGTTTACAACATTCAATACGTTCAATTAATAATTATATATTTATAAATATTATCATTAATAAGGTGGTAGCAGTAGAATTCAATTAGACACAATATTACATCTTCCACAACAGCACCGCCAAAACAATATAATTTTACCGGTACCACTGAATCTTTTTCATTTCATAATTCATGCAACTATGATGTTTGTAGATATTATTGCTAACTGTTTCCACGAGTCATGACCGTAGAGCATAATGATAATATTATGATGTTGAGTTTGCCAGTATTATTTAATAATTTATAATATGTGATAGTGCATCATAAGACTAAAATGGTTTTCATTATATTTGATAGTTATTATTACCGTATTTCTATTGTTTAACTCGCATGTTTGGACAATTAAGAAAATATCCTATCGAAAAATTGTTATGATAATTATAAATGAATTATGCACACATAGAATTTTAATTTTTTATGGAAAATCCTCATTGTTATAAAATAGTTTGTTATGTGCAGTGTTAAATAGTAAACACACGAACGCTAAATTATTTAAAATTATATTTTTACTTCAATAAAAAAAAGTCATGCACGTAGTGCATACATTAAACTGTGTTACTCTATTAAAATGTATTATATTATCATATATTACACCTTATATTATACAATATACATGCACCGTTATCTAAAGGCTAACACGTTGTAGATACCGTGGGTGCTTTTGTCTTTTACCACGTTGAAGTCACACGAATACACCCTACCAATTTATACTAATGAAGGACACGATAATATTATGAAGGTGCGGTTGATATAGTATTTACTCGATATAGGTATGTTTATATCACGTATATTATATATTATAATATATATATTTATTACTATATTATATGTAGCTATATACAGTAAATATTTATATCACATTAATCGAAATGATGTTCATGCGATGCTTAATGGGTTTGAATTAAAGAGAATTTAATGTTCGATTCGAGTTGTAAAAAAAAAAGGATTCATTTAACCTTTATCGCATAAAGTCAAAAATAAAATAAGAATAGGTTCTTGGTGTACAATTAATAATTAGTGACTGCAATTATAAGCCTCCACTCCCATACAAAATGTCTACCTACGCCATGGATTACTTAAAGTACAAAAATAATATGGGTGACTGTGTGCACGGCGCATATTGCAATTTTTACGAACTTTTACGAACTATCAGCCAGTGCATAATCCACGTGAAATGGTCGAGTGTTTCCCCAGTTAGTATGTGATATGAATGTTTGTTAATAACACAGTTCACGGACATATCGTCGCATTACACAACACTTTACCTAATAGTATATTTTATAATACACGAATTCACGAACAGTGGTATGAAAACGATTCGGTCACCTACTCGTTACCACGATGGTATAAACGATGATACGATGGACGTCAGTGGTTTTGACTGAGCTCACCGCTGTTGTAGTACGTACTACGGTAAACGAGGACTTCTACTTTAATAGCGCCTGTACCTCACTACAGTGGAATTCACTGCCGTATGTGTTGGGAAAGTTTTCACCAAAACCCAGTTTGACAAATCCAGAGATGTTCTAAACACCCGAGATCTGACCGCGGTAAACACGGCCAAGACGACCATCGACCATAATATTATATTATCGTTAACATAAACGTTTACCATCGCCTATGGTATAATATTATAAAATGGTCGTTTCAGCCGTAACTGAGCATATACTATCGACGTCCGTCTCCGTAGTCTAATTTTCAATTTCGCCGTTTTTACATTTTTATTTTCGCAGTTCATGTCCACGATCTCGATAGCACCGGCTTGAACGCGACCAAGTTCTCGAGCTTTTACGTAGTTACATTATGATAATATGATAGTGTTGTGTAATGACGAAACGAGTTTTTTAATCACCTCTGCAGGCCTTAATCACCACACATGAGCCTCCCTTTATCTCAAGATTACGCGCCAGGCGTCTCGTCAAGGTAGGATGCACAAAGTCACCTTTATTGTTCACAGTTTCCTTGCAGAAGTAAACAGTTTTATATGCCTCTAGACCGTTACTGAGAAATTAAAATTTATTGTATTTACATTTTATACACTGCTGCAGGTACTAAATGGTTAGATTTCGGAAAATCACGTACCTATACCGTGCTGTATGATGTGTTGTAGCATAACACTAAAACGTATTATATAAATATCAAGTAGGTAATATTATCATTGGATTATTTTTGCTTGCATATACATTTTTGTTTAATGTGCCAGTGCCAGTAATATGCAAGTGATGTGCTGGATATCAATGGGTATCTGCATCACTTGGTTCGCGAACGTTGTCGGTATTCTGACCCTAAAATCAAAGGATGTTTGGGTATGATGTTTGCAAATATGTCCATCACAAGGGCAAACACTAAACAATACACAGCAAAATATTGATGATTTATCAATAATTAATAAAACAAATATTTGTAATTATTAAATTAGTATGTGTATTTAAGTACCTAAATATTACCGACCGGTGACCAGCTATACCCCCAAAGTACCATTCTACGAACATTATACATACACATGCTATTATATTATACTATATATTAATAATTATTATAAGCTAATTACAAAACATGAAATATGATTCAGTCATAACTCATAATGTCCAATTAAAAATTTTCAAAATAGTAAAAACGACCATGTAATAGGATGATACGAATTATTATTATAATTTATGTACTTATGAATTCGATTATAACGAGTGAAATGACACGTAATATTACTCTTTGGTCTAAACTCAAAATGGATCCCCGAAATTGATACAAATATATTAGTTTATAATTTATACAAAATACTTATATAAACCTATAGGTTATATTTTTTTATATGGTCCAAATGGGCGTAAGATCGATATATAAAAGAACTATACGTCTGGTGCAGATCAATTTATTATTTCGTATGTATCGTTTCTTATACGAAAACATCTTAGATAATAGTGGTATATCAGTATATTTTGTAATTTAGTGTAATACAATAAACATAATGTAATACAAAAGGAACATAGAAAATATACTAAATGTACAATTTAAAATTGTTTTTAATTGTTTTAAAAATGATTATGAAAATGTTTTAACATTAAAATTAAATAATTTTAAATTACCTATGTAAGTACGATACTATAAGATATCGTCATTGGCTATGAATTTTTGTCAAAAATCGGCTTCATCTTGATATCGATTGTATTTTGTAACGTGTCAAACACCTGCGTCTACGTACCTATATACAGTCTTGGGTTGGTATTCATATTGGTTAGTATATATTATGTAGTATAATATTATAATATACTACATAATACTATAATGTCATGTTATAGAAGGAATCTCGCAAATGCTCAAAATTATATAAACGTGCGTTAGAGTGCACGCAATAATTATTGTTATGGATTTATAGAACATATAATATAGATTATAGACATCCGTTATCGTGGAATTTACAAGACAAAAAATTTTGTATTTTTCGTCACTCTGTATATACCAATAATATACTGATCGAGGTTAACGAGCCCGAGTGGAATTCTTACTCCCCCATTCCATCGCTCCACAGGGCACAGCAGTATAGTGTCACCTGCTACACCTTCCAAAATAAGCACGGACATTATTGTAATAGGTATAGTAACTGCAGCCAGTTAATAATAATATGTGTGTGCATTGTTTAAGCAGTGTCGTAATATTATGATTATCACTTTTGGAGATTTTCAGCGAACGATTTTCGAGTAAAACAAACGACCGTTTTCGTTATTATCTGCGTTATTGTGTAAATATTTTGCCCGGACGTAATGTTATTGTTAACCCGTTTAATGTATTATTAAATTAATATTGTTCGTAATAAGGGCACGTTCGTTCGGTTGAAAAAAAAACGTTTAACGGGAGAAAGAAGGAATAAAAAATAAACCAAAACCGTTTTCGACAATATAGTAGTTAACCTACCCCTCTGTTCGGTGTACTATACTGTATATAGGTATATGATTATGTGATGTACCCCTATTTGCCGAGCCGTGTCGAAAATAATAGTAGTTGGCTTTCGCATTCGATGGCGCCCCGCCAAATACCAATCGTTTCGGTCGCTGTTGTGTACGGACGTGTACAACTACTCCAGTGAGCTCCACCAAAATACCAACCACCAATATTATTATAATACAGAAACGATCACTTGCCCGCGGTATTTGGCTATTATCAAACTGAAAACCACAATCGTGCTCCTATTATGGTGGTACGCCTCTATATAATACAATATTTATTATTATTATTATTACCTATCATTCCATACACCATTCCCGGTCGTTTTGTAAATTGGAATAATTATTGTAAATCGAGAAAACAGGATAATAATAATAGGTACGTCGCGTCGTAGGTATATTAATGTTTCAATTTTCTCGTTATGCGAAAATGTGGACACAATCTGCCGCCGGAGGCCTAGTAGGCCATAATAACTATTTTAAATGACAACCCTGTGCGTGTTATCTGTTTGATTATCTTTTGTATAATATACCGTGATACTACAGGATGTATATAGTTCATCGTTATAATTTATTATATGTATTATATTTTATTGACCACCACAATTATTAATTTATTATTCTCTTGGACCAATAAGTGTAGTTTATACTATTGGTGCCACGCCGAAGATATTAATAATAAAATATAATATGTTCAAGATACTATTATACAATGTTTAACTTACAACCAAGATTAAAAATTATCATAATTTGATAATATATTTTATGTAATAATTATTATTAAAGGATAGAGATTATTCTGTTTTATTTATAAAAAAAAAGTCGATTCTTTCTCAATATTTTTGTCATTTAATCAATTCGTACAAAATATGGCTATAATGCATTTGAAAGAAAAACATAAAGTCTACTATAACGGGAAATCGTTTTTATTGACGTATATTACATTATATTTATTATTTTGCAGAAGTATTCTTAATAACTCAATATTTGCTCTTTTAATTAAAATAGACTGTCCCGATAAAAAAAAAAAGTAAATAATATTTATGGGTTTCATTTGTGACATTTAATTAATACACTCGGTGTGCTTTCATGTACTGTTTGTATTTTACTAATATTTAAATGAAATATCGCCGCTTTAGAATTCGTATCATAATATTATTTCAACAATTATAACTCCACAAGTTTCTGTAAATGTTTTATTCACGAAACACAGTGTAACTTTATTTTTAATGATAATTAATAGCGATATTTAATTTGTACACTGCCATTCGAATTCCATTCGAAAAATATTAATATTTACCGACAAAAGTCTTGCAGCAGCGTATCTATAGACATATTATAATATTATATTCGATGATGGTATCTTACTGGTATCCGGAAAGCCGTCTGTGACGCGGCTTAAAAATATGTATAAATATACAAATTTACCAACTCCCAGGAGTAGTTGGGAGTATTATAGACGGAGACCCGACGACTGCGGCTATATGCACAATAATAACGAAATTCACGAGATCCACTTCCGCCCTATTTGTGGCGAAACGAACCGCCGACGCCGTAGGGCGACTACGCTACAGTATAATAATAATATACGTTCGTCGAGATCGAAGCGTACTGAGTTTTATATATTTTTCAGTTCTCGTAACGAGAGGAGAACACACACAGTAATATTATTATTATTATTATTTTGTATGTTTATTACGGCGCCGATTCGAGTGACGGCGGCGGCCCTCGTCAGAAGTAAACTCGAAACGGTATATAAACGAAAATATTAACTACTTTGGTAAAGGTACCTATACAACATTATAACGCACTCGGCGGCACGAGTGCTCTCTCGCAGACCCCCCCTCATTCGTCTCTCTCCCCTGTACTTTGCCCGGTGCCTACCTACCTCCATAAACCGTACAATAATAATAATAATAATAATATAATGTGCACACGGCGACGACCGCGGTGCGTGCGTTCCACTCGTTTAACCGCGGTACGTATGGCACTGCGGCACGACCGCGGTATATAAACTACTACATAATATTATAATACGCGGCGATAAAAATATAATAGGTATTACGATAATAATAAAATGAAGTATTATGACAGACGATAGGACACGCGGCGGTGATCGCTCGCGCTGATAAGCAACGGGCGAAACGGAATAAAAAAAACGGAAAATTAGTCAAAAATAAAAATAAAAAACAGCCGGGTATTTGTTTTACTTTTTTTTTTTGATTTTGTCATAATAATATTATATTATATTATTATATCGAGGGGACTCGAGCGACTCGTTGTTGTTGCGGCCGCGTGTGCGTGTCTCTCGTACACGGTAATACGGGTAGGTACGCCGTGCGGTGCAGTGCGTGCGCGCGCGTGTGTGTTCGTGCAGCTGTTTGTGGGGGGTTGCAAAACGACGACGACGGCAGCGGCGGCGGCGGCGACAGGACGACGCGTGGAGGTTGTGGGGGCAGGGGGGGGGGGGGAAAGGACGAAAAAAAAATTATATAAAAACAGGAGAAAAAGGGAAAACGTTTCCTGGTGGTTCGAGTCGACGGTCGCGCCACCGTCGAGCCCGGTCGACAACGGTCTCCGCGGGGAATAAAACGGCGTCGTTGGCGCGCGCGCTAGTGTAGTGCGCGCGGGCACCACACCGGCCCGGCGGCAGTCGTAAACGAGCATGTACCGCCCGACACGGTC
Organism: Acyrthosiphon pisum; assembly: GCF_005508785.2. Taxonomy (NCBI): domain Eukaryota; kingdom Metazoa; phylum Arthropoda; class Insecta; order Hemiptera; family Aphididae; genus Acyrthosiphon; species Acyrthosiphon pisum. The sequence goes on along the minus strand of NC_042495.1, from coordinate 9,860,632 downwards.
AGTCCGCGTTCGCGCACCGCATCGAACAGTTCCCCGCCGTCGCGCCATGTACACGGCGTCCTCGCCACTGCTACCGTCGCAGCAGCCGTCGTCGTCGTCATTTTCGCCGAAACCGAAATTTAATATTAATAATAATATTAGTGATTACTACAGACATAACGATTTCGCCGTCGGATCGCCGCTACTCTGACACGACTCTGCACTCAATCGGTGACAACAATATTATAACACACCGTTACTAACTATATCTCTGATAAAACATTTTTTCCGCGCGTTTTGTTTTTAAAAATTATTTTTTTCCCGACACCCTCGCTCGTCGTGGTTAAGTGTTAATTAATTTATATATATATATTTTTTTTTCAATCCTCCCGCGGATTTGTCATGGTCGTCGGACCCGCGCCGGCCGTTTTCTAGCGTATGCTTTCGGTCAACGAGTGACCACCGCTGCCTCCCCGTCGACGCCGCGAGTATGTGCGTGTTCTTCGCTATTCTCATACTCGTACCGATGTGGCACTCGGTGTGCGGCCAATACCATCACAGCAACGCGTCGTCTGGTCCGCAGTTCAACTATGACGCGCCGGAGGACTGCGCGTGGAAGGTCCGCGACGGGCACGGCGATGAGGTGCTACTGGCGTGCACGCTCCGGACCATCAACAGCGAGATAGACACCACAAACTTCTCAGCCATACCGTCCGAGCACACCGTATCGTTGCTCATATCATGTGATCCCGCCATCTCGGCCCGCAGCTCGATGGAGAACCAGAGTTTCGCCCACCTCGTGCGGCTCCGCGAGCTCGAGCTGGACGCGTGCAAGCTGGCCCGGTGGCCGGCTGCCACGCTCGCCGGGCTCACAGACCTCCGAAACCTGACCGTCAGGACGGGCATGTCCGATTGGCCGGATGCCGGCATGACCGTCGACATCGCGGCTGGTAGTTTCGCGCACGCCGGTCGCCTGGAACGGTTGGACCTGAGCACCAACAACATTGTCGCGCTGCCCGAGAATGCGTTCTGTCAGCTACCCAACCTGGTGATTTTAAACCTGAGCAGGAACCGCATACAGGACGTTGCTGACTTAGGGTTCGGCGAACGCGCGCCACCGCCGCCACCGCAGCCGCTGATCAGCGGGCGCGATGAAGTGTACGACGCAAACCAGTACCTGAGGAAGCCTACGTCCAGTCAGTGTCCACTGGATGTCCAGTCCGTCGACGTATCGTGGAACCGCATTGCCGTAATACCATCTAATGGTTTTAGCTCGTTGCGCCGGCTCACTGAGCTGCGGCTCACTGGTAACGAGATATCAGTGGTCAACGATAGGCCGCTTGGCGGTCTTACGGGACTAGAGATTCTTGACATATCTTGCAATAACATCATCTCATTGCCCGTCGACATGTTCAAGGACGTGGCAGATAGTATCAAGCAAATCCACCTGCAAGACAACTCCATCAGCGCTTTGTCTCCAGGTCTGTTTGTCAACCTGTACCAGTTGACTTCACTAGACCTATCGTCAAATCTGCTCACCAGCACTTGGATAGACGCCAGCACGTTCACGGGTCTCATTAGGCTGGTTGCGTTGAACTTGTCCAATAACAAAATATCCAAGCTCGACCCAACGATATTTCACGATCTATACACGCTGCAGATATTAAATTTAGGCGGTAATCTAATCGATTCGATACCAAACGATGCATTCATACCACTTAGGAACCTCGACACGTTAGTGCTGTCAAACAACAAAATTGTCGATATCAGTCCATTGGCTCTGAATGGTCTCTATGCGCTGACTCTGCTATCGTTGGACGGCAATAAACTAACAGACGTGCATGAGGACTGCTTTAAAAATTGCACCACACTGCGGGAATTAAACCTCAGTGGTAACGTTTTAAAAACCATTCCATTGGCTTTGAGAGAAATGAGAATGCTGAAAAATGTGGATCTGGGAGAGAATAAAATTGACTCCATAGACCCAGATTCGTTTTACGGTATGTCAAACTTAAATGGTCTGAGGTTGATGGGAAATCGACTTCGTAATATAACTTCTAACCTTTTTGACAATTTAATTTCATTGCAAATATTAAGCGTTGCACACAATCAGATCGACTTTGTGGCTTCGGATGCGTTTCAAAACATTTCAAGCATAGAAGCGATCAGGCTGGATGGTAATCGACTATCGTCGATAGAACATATAGTTCGCAATGTGTCCAGTCTCAGGTGGCTAAACGTGTCCGATAACGTCCTAAATGAATTTGATTACGGTATGTTACCTGAACGGCTAGAATGGCTTGCCATGCACAAAAACTACCTGACCGAGTTGACCAACAAAAATAATGTCACCATCAAGATTCGTCAGCTGGACGTGAGGTACAACTACCTAACGTACATCAGCCCGGCCTCAATACCGGATAGTGTAGAGATACTACTAATGAACGACAACCAGATCATGACCGTGGAGACAGGAACTTTCTTGCGAAAGACCAACATCACCCGGGCCGACATGTACGCAAATCAGATCGGCCAGTTGGATATCAACGCACTGCGACTGGCACCCGTTCATTCGGACAGACCACTACCAGAGTTCTACATCAGTGGCAACCCGTTCCAGTGTGATTGTAAAATGGAGTGGCTGCAACGTATCAACTTATTGGCTGGGCTGCGTCAATACCCGATGGTGATGGATATACCATCAATTTATTGTAAACTGCTGTACAACCGGGAGAATAAGTACGTGCCACTGTCTGAAATCAACCCAGCGCAATTCGTATGTACTTACAAGACGCATTGTTTTGCCGTGTGTCAGTGCTGCGAGTTTGACGCGTGTGACTGCGAAATGACATGCCCAGCAAATTGCACGTGCTACCATGATCAGCCGTGGTCGTCCAATATTGTTGACTGTTATTCATCCAACTACACCCAGCTTCCAGCCAAAATTCCTATGGATGCCACTGAGGTCTATCTGGATGGAAACCTATTCACCCACCTGTCCAGTCATGCGCTGCTGGGCCGCAAGAACCTACGTATACTGTTCGCCAACAACTCAGGCATCCGGTCGGTGCGCAACGATACGTTTACGGGGCTTAAGCGCCTGGCCGTACTACACCTGGAGGACAATCAGATTGAGAGGTTCGATGGATCTGAGTTCAACACTGTGGAGAATCTTCGGGAACTGTATCTACAGCACAATTCAATAAGCTACATCAGCAACATGACGTTTGAACCACTAAAGAGCCTGCAAGTGCTACGGCTCGACCACAACCGACTGTACGATTACGACTCGTGGATATTGTCTACCAACTTGCGCCTCGTCGAGCTGCACCTATCCAACAACCCGTGGTCGTGTGACTGTGAGTTTGTCCAGTCGTTTAGACGGTACATTATGGCGTCCGGTGATAAGGTCGTAGACTCGGCCACCGTCATGTGCCATTCTGACGGAAACAGAGACGTAAGTATTCGTGACCAAAATGCCACTGAGTGTAGCTCATTTTTTGGTTCCATCGTAGAAAACCGTATCGTCCGGGACGTATTGCCAACGGCACTAACGGCTGTGTGTATAATTTTAGCTCTGGTGCTAATATTGTACCTTGTAGTCGTATACAGAGAAGAGTGTCGTGCTTGGGTGTACTATAAATGCGGATTCAGAATATGTCATAAAACCGTACCATTTGAAGATGACAGGATGTTCGATGCGTACGTCACGTACAGCCTGAAAGATGACGGTTTCGTTGCTCAGATGCTAGCCCCCGGGCTAGAACAGGGCAACCCGAGGTACAGGGTAGGCTTACACTATCGAGATTTTAATGTCAGCTCATTTGTCGCTGATACTATTGTGGAAGCTATCGAGTCATCCAAGAGAACAATTCTGGTCGTTTCTAAAAATTTTGTGGAATCTGAATGGTGTCGATTTGAATTCAAATCAGCACTGCACGAAGGTCTTAAGGACAAAAAAGGACGGCTCATCGTCGTCGCACTCGGTGAAATTCAGCCAAAGGACGTCGATCCGGAACTCAGAGTTTACATGAAAAATTCCATACAAGTAAACTGGGGCGATCGAATGTTCTGGGAAAAATTAAAGTTTGCTATGCCGGATGTCAGCAAGTGTCAAAGCTTAATGTCACGGTCTAGAAACGGTGTAAATATCTATGCGACACCATTGAGGACGTCCTATTCATTTGGTAGCCAGCCACCAAGGACTGCTTCAGTACAGTCAAGCAAGTATTACTTGTCGCCAGCGTACGTGGATTCTTCGCAGCATCTTTGGGCGTGATTTGCCAAAAGGTAATATTTAAAAATAATTTATTGTTTTAAATAATTTTAGTTTATTCGTATACATATACAAATTAGTTTATAACACAAAAATAAACAATGAAAATAATCAGAAAAACTGGGTAGGCTAAGTATAACGTTTTTGTTAAATGTTTTGTGATCCCGATAAGTTGAAAAATACCAAAATTATTCCTATGGGTTGTACAGTTGTTGTAGTAATTTCTGTTTGTATTGTATACACATACAATCTATAGTCTATAAATATAAAAAAAAAAATCGTAAATTAAGAATCTCATAAAATTATCTGTAACAGCAGTGTATTTTTAAGTTATTAATACCAATACTTGATATCAAGTAACAAAATTTAGGGAAATTGCTCTGCCGTATAAAAGGTATCGAGTGTACATCGTATTTATTGATTAGGGTCATTGTATGGATGTGTGAAATTTAAATTTATATTTAATGATAAATGATTGTATAAGATAATATTAATCTGAGTGAAGACAAGCTCTCAGCCTATATATGTATGAATATTTTATTTTATATTTATATTGCTATTAGTTATTTATTTGTGTGTAAAAAATACAGACAATTGAACAGTTTTTCACAAAATACAAATCACATATAGAGTACAATACTAATTAAAATATTATTTCAAATTACTAATTTTTAATTTAGTATTATCGTACTGTTGAACGGCGTGTGAATTGGTTCACCGTATGAACAGCTTAAATTGAATATAAATATTTTTAAAATACCACTGTGTATGGTATATTATAATATACGGAATGTCAAAAAGTTTCAAGTCCCTACGAATAATATTTTTTGTTTCTCAACAAAACAACAAAAATTATTATTTTTTGTTTAAATATTCAATCTCTCGAAGTTCACTCTGTGATTTACCTATTTTTTTCACCGTCTTCATATTCACTTATTGTGTAGGTATACGTGAATAAATTCTGAAATAAAAAAATATAAATTTAAAAAAAAAATTTTTATTTGATCTCGTAAAAATATAAAAATAAAACGTCTATCTTAAAAATTGCATAGAAAAAAAAATTATCTACATGTTTTATAATAATTAAATTAAACCAATCAAAAATTTCAAATGCCTATAAATATATCGTGTAAAATTAGTCTTAATAATGAACATTTCGTTGTACACAGAAAAAAATTATTTAAATGATTGTGGGATATTTCAAACTTTTACACTATACTTATAATATTTTTTAAATTATAAAAGTAACAAAACCCGTTAAAGGAGAAACCATTATTTTACGTGTGAATATCTAATGTTATCTTAATTTAAGCTTGAAACCATCATAAGAAAATAGGTAATGTGGCAATACGCTAAACTTTGTTTTTTAATTTCCATAATAAAAACTTGTGAGGAATCTTGTCTTAAATTTCCAGGGTATAATAATTAAAAACTGTATGCATTTTTAACGAAAGTATAATTTACGTTTTTGAGATGAACGTTCATGAAAAATTAATGTGGATTTACGCTCAACTTTGTTTTTAATTCCGGTAAGTACAACTTATGAGAAGACTTCTATTAAAATCTCAAGCCTTTTGACCAAGCATAAAAATGTTTATCAACATTTATAAAAAAAAAAATTTAAGTGTTTCAAAAATATTCAATTATTTTGTAAATTGACTACCGTGCATAGAAAATGTAAATATAAATATTTAATGAACATTTCAAGTATCTACGATTATTCGTTCTTGAATAACTACTGCAAAATATCAAAATAAATTTTGCGTTAATATTATCGTTTTTCAGTATTATTTTTTTTCTCGATTTTTAAGATATGTACTGCGTTAGTTTTATTTTTAATGTCCCCTAAATAAATAACCAACCTAATAACAATTGACCTAACCTGTTATCATCCTAGAAAATTAATTTCGAAGTATTAAATACTACAAAATGTGTCTTCACTCATCGGACAAAAAAAAAAAATAATAATATAAAAATACTCATCATCGTACCAATCACTCCGCTCAGAATCTAAAACATGGGATTATTGTCTCACTGCCTCAGGGACAATCCCGAGTTTTGTACCTACAGGTAATCACGTTTCGTCTGAACGATTCTCATTAAGTATCTCGTGTTCTTTGCTAAAGGTAGAGGTCTAACGTAAATTAGACGTGTAAACTGTACATAAGCTAGTTGACAGAATAGATTATCATCATCATAGGGTATAATAATAATTTTAATATAATACTTGTGCACAGCACCAAATTTATTTTTCATATTATATTCACTCCTGATTAAACCTGATTTCATTTTATTATTTAATAAAAGTTATTTTTTTTTAAGGCATACCTACCTATCAGATATTATTTAATAATAATAATATAGAATAAAAGAACTCGAGGCGTTATGTTTATTTTCATTAAAAAATAAGTCAGTATTTATAATAGTCTGTCATATGATCCACTTGTGTGCAAGGATTTGTCAGTTATAGAACTGGAGCTTGTCGTAACGACAGTAAAATTAACTAATTGCCATATATACTTGTACTATAGTAATGCATAAGTATTAATACTAAAGTATACATTATGATAAAAATAAAAATAAATAAATTATGTACCTACATACGATAGTTATTGTAGTTGTCAGTTCCGAGTAGGCCCATTAGTCGATTATGTTAACGTTTAAACAATTGTAGTAATAATGAAGTGTAAAACACATGGGTGGAAATTAAATTAGTGACTCTTCTGTCTGAAAATGCCTTTGTATGAAGATCCTTTAAAAAAAAAAATTATCATTTTCGTTAATTTGCATTTACCACTCCAAAAGGTCCCTTTGCTATTTGACACCCTCCAGCGAAACGTTTATCTACCTTTGTGAGGAAAAAAGCCCTTTATATCATTTTTTTTTTTTCATTAGGTACACTTTGTGTATATACTTTACGTGTGAATGGATGTTAACTTCAACTGTTTGGGGCCTCTTGACATCGTCGTTTGTTTGCTTTTTTTTTTTCTTAGTCACTAAAAAGATGTTAAAATGCAATTTTACAATGTTTAAATGGGATTTCCAGCAGAATAATAAAAAAATAATAATAAATACGTACTCTTTTATTATCTATCTAGACTTCTACAAAGTATTTTTTAATTTGAAACTTGTAAACCAGTTGTAAAGTTTAATAATAACTATGCATTTAAAATACAGAAATAGCGTCTTGCTCGCCAGAATAACTAGTTTATTTTTCGCCTCAGGAGACCATTTAGAATAAAAAAAAAAACTGTAAAATACAAAATGCCACAAATCCCATTATTTCTGTTCATTTTTTCTACATCATTAAATTTGTAAACTACAATAATGTCGGGCCCATTTCTTCTTTTATTTAGGAAGATTTCATTAGCTCGTGTTTGAAGCGCATAAGTCCTTGCTAAATATCATTTTTCTGTTTTTTTCCCCCCTTTAAACGGTGTTTATATATGCTACTCTCGTTATTGTTATGTGTTTTTTACCTCCAAAATTAAAACGTACCCTTAGTTTTGTCGTCTTTTCGCCCTAATACGTAACATCTGCTCGACAATGCCTCCCATCTGCCTCTGCCGTGTACTCGTATTCACCCCACATCATTGTGTGTATGTGTGTCAGTATGTGTGTGTAAAGAGAAACCCAATCTCGACACCTTAGCACATTCGATAATTAACCCTCTGATACGAATAAGCAAAGGGAGAGTCGCAGTTGTTCGTTACACAAAATGGTACGAGCAAACTGAACGTTAATTTCGAACATCAGAGCAGCTACACTACTATAGGTATGTACATAGTACGGTGTCGAGAAAAATATTTTATTAAAATATTTCTGTAGGCGGTACCCAATGGAAAATATCAACGTCGTTATTATATAACATTTTATTTAATATTTGTATTCGTTTGCAAATAAGTTATAGTATAAATACCAATATTCCGTGTTAATTTAATAAATCATATGATAATTCGAAAATAATGCACACACCGTGATAATATTATATTATGTACGAGTATTATATACCTAACTAGGTAGTCTACATTTTCATTAAACGTGAAATAGGTTATTATTATTTTTTTTTTACAAGTAAAAGCGTATTTAATAATCCTACGTAGATTATGATTGAACCGTAAAGCTTAAATAAATATAATATAGGTAGGTAAAACATATTTTTAATAAAATTATCATTTAATTCGTCGAGATTTAATGAAAATTTTTACTAAATAATAATATTAAATAAATATTTATATTTAATTTATTTAACTCGTAAAAAATATATATTTCAATTAAATGTGTATCTTACACTGTCTTAATAATCATTAATCTAAAACGAGTTTTCCCTAAAAATAAATTTGAAGTATACTATTTGAATGCTATAATAAAAAAATCAAATAAAAATCTTATCTTATTATATGACGTATGCAAATTTGGTGAATAAAAATGTACAACGCAGTCGTACAATATAAGAACTAATAAAATGCAATTTATTTTAATTAATTTTAATAACTATATCATAAAATAAATCTTATGGTTAATAAATCAAAATTTTAATCAGGTATATCTCTGTATGCTTCAGGAGTGGAAGTAAAATTGATTAATTAAGTTTTAAAAGTATTTTTTATTAGTTCGTTTGATTTAAGACTCAATAATACTTTAACGACAATATTCTTATATATTTTAAACGATGAAATACAATGTCAACTATTTCTGTTATCCAAGTCGTACATACTGAACCGTCAGGAATTGGCGGCCAACGGATGAAAACAATTTTTTAAACGGTTGACCAAACTTGTATATTTTATTTTATTACATGCCACTATAAGGGGTGTATAAAAGTTGACAAAGTTTAGTTCTTTTATGAAAAAAACTACAAAAAAAAAAAAAACTGTCCCAACAAGGGACTTAAAATGTAAAAAACGATCGGTATCGATTTAGCGATATATATATATATATATAAATGTATACAACGTTCGGGGACACGTGCGTTTCGTTCACGTATATAGTTCCGTTAACGTTTGTGAAATCGGCTTAAAGTCCCAATGGACAAGAGCTGGGCACAATGCAACTGAATAAAATTTCCGTCAATGTAAAAGCCGATAAATCCTTAATAGGATTTTAATATAGTAAAAAAGTATACGTTTAGATGTGTTCACGAAAAAACAGATTCGTTGAAAATATTTTAATTGTCAATTAAATTAAAACGTCAGAGGAATTTGTCGTCTAGCCGACCCGCGTAACTTATGGAATATATACGAGTACCTATATATCTTCACGATTTACAGTCGTATCGGAATGTTTCGTGAAAACTTTAATATAAAATACGCGTATACCTATACCTTTTACTAAGGGTTACAAGACGTACTATGACAATAAAATCACTAGCTATTTATACTAACGAATATTTTAGGGTACTTACCGCTTTAATTGCCGGTCACGGTTCAGAATTTTAATACATATAATAAAAATTTAAAAAACCGTATATTCAATTAAAACGCTGGATGGCTTTTGGTCTATAGTCCGACCTACGTAACTTGGAATAATATACGATTTATACTATTCACTGTCGTATCGGAATGTTTCGTTAAAACTTTAATAATATAATTATACAGGAACATTCGTGGTTACGTACTTCTACGGGCTACAAGTACTATGGCAATAAAATCACTAGCTATATATTTCCTAACGAACATTTTAAGGTATCGCTTTCGTGTCGGTCACGGTTCGGCGATCAAACAGATTTTATTAGCATCGCACGACGACGGAGACAAATACACGAGCGCGAAGGACTTCGAATTCCGCGTTCGAACATTTATTAGATTACGTATATACTGACGACGCGGTTATCGGTTTTGTCCGATCGGGCATATAGACGACGTTCGGTCAAAGGACGAAAATGCTTTTTTTTTTTTTTATTAATACACATTTCCGAATCGTTTGCGCGCAATCTTCGACGGACGCGACAGCGAAACTCTGCAGCCATCGTCGTCGTCGTTCCACTTATAAAAGTTGTTTGCCTGCGAACTTCCAAGACAGCGCCGTAATAGGATTTTTCGGATTTTTATTTTTTATCTTGTTTTTTTTTTTTTTATTTTTCGTCGTCAAAGGGATATTATATATTATATTAAAAAGACTGAAAAGGGACGTGCCAAGGATACCACCACCACCACCGCCGATTTTCTCGCCAACAATGGGAATCGCTCGACCCGAATTCAGCTTTTGTACGGTACACCTCGGCCGCGCACCGTATTAAATCTACTGGAAACTGGACAAAAAGCGCATTGTTCCGTTAATCTCGCCGGTATTATTATTATTGTCGTTGATATTATTATTATTATTATTATTATTGGAGTAATATTAGGTGTACGTGTGTGCGCAGTGCACTTTGATATTGTTATTATGTTTTAAATTTGAATTTAATACTTATACCGCGGTTGTTCGCGCGTAAACGTTGCAAAAATCGTAGCAACGATTATAATAATATCGCGGTACAAACAGACGTGGACCATGGACGGTTTTATTTTATTATGCACACCTCTGACCAACTGACCGGTACCGCGTTGTTTATAGATATTTATTATTCTATATGGCAATATTATTATTATTATTATAGTGACCGGGGGATAATAATCAGGTTGGCGCGCGACGACGTATCTGCCTAATATATACATTATGATAATAATATGCAAGTATGCATTATTTATGTACGTGCACCGCCATGACGCTCGTAGAGAGCGTGGCCCTCGCGATCGCAATCGTGTCGCGGGCGGCGTTTGATCCTTCGCGGCGCAGAGTCCGTTTGGCGATATACGAAAAGTGACCAAACGAAATCCTAGTTAGATAATCTTTGGCACAGCTCTATTAGTACCTATATATATATATTTGACCAAAAAACGATGTACAGGGTGTTTATCCGCTGCGTTCGAAGTTCGTTTGGCGTGATACGAAAAGTAACGAAACGAAATCTTAAGTATGATAATCTTCGCTCTAAATATAATATACATTTTACATATTATACGAGTACGCCTATAAGTACGATGCAGGTACGTGATGCCACGCCGCTGCAGCTTTTGGACGTCGACGAGTATTTTATTCTTATAAATATTTTTGAAAAACGATTTCTCGACCGAATGACTGCAATCAGAGGGCCACGATATGAACGGTATTCGTCTATTGTAACAGGAAAATATCACAACGCCAACACAAATTAAAAAAATTCACAATTCCTATATTATTATTGTTATTATTATTATTATATTATCATAAAATATAATATATAATATTTTTTGATATTTAGTTTTAATTATCTGAAATTCAGTTACGTAGAATAAAAAATAAATGTATTTTTTTAATATTAAACCAATCGAACCAATTCGAATGAGCTCGAGAGACGTATCTGAAATGTGTAATGGGTCTTATATATTACTGTAAGTTTGTATATACGTATAGACTGTATTATAATGCAACCGCAGGATTTATCTGCGAGTACAGACGTGCAATAATATTACAAATCGGTGCAGATCGCGGGTAAGTGATGCGTACGAGGGCAAACACCCTGTATACACACGATTATTATAAATACATAGGTATAATATAATATCATATATTATTATTATAATGACGATGACGAGAACATAACATTAAACTGGCATTATATTATTAATATTATTATGGTATCCGACCGAGCCGGCGGGCCGCACCTGTCGTTTTCACGGGCGTTTGGCGCGCGAGCGATGCGCCCGACCGATAACGATGATGCGATGCGCGCGCTTGCGCTCCAGCCGGACGATATTATCTCGGTACCGCCGCGCGAGAACCCGCGGCACCAACAACCAGGTCAATGTTTATGTTATGCTCGAAGACGACGGGTACGGAGACCGAGACCGAGTCCGAGAGGACGACGACGACAACGACCGCGACGTCTTACCACAGCATATTATTATAATTATATTAATATACACCTAAAAGCGTCTTAATAATAACACATTCCTGCGCAGACGTGCACACACCACACCACATAATATCGCAGTGTCTCAGAGCAAAATAATATAAAAATAATATCGTGGATATATTATTATTGTTATTACCTATATAATAGCTTATAAGATGGCAGTTCATCGGCGTGTGTGTATGTGCCACGATCGACGAAAACTTTCGACAATATTTATTATATTACATTGTTTTTGGAAATCACGCAACGAGAATAATATACGGTGCATCGTGTATAGTTGATATTGTAATAACCGCGGACGTGTGGAGAATTTCACCGCTATTGTGTTTCGCAGTCTTATCGAAGAAATTCTATGTGAGAAAGCTCAAACAACGATCATCGGTGTCTCTAAAGTTACGTAACATTTTCGTTCAATTTCAAATCGAATTTTCTGAATGCGCCGGAAAACTTGTGCAGGTTATATAGAGATTGTAATATACAAAACACATTTCAAAAATAGACGATAAGACGATTCCGTTTTTCGTATCACCGTGTCGGTCTTATACACTGCAATATACGCGACGAAGGAAATTTAAGTTGAGCAGAAACCATTCGGTTTTGTTAGTTTTTAGAAATTTAAAATATATATTTATAACCTGCAGTAAGACATCGAAGGGGAACTGGGAAGGGGTTTTTATTCAATTTTGGTAAAGGTCTGACCTCTGACCTCTGTCGCAGCAGACAATATTCTCATTATACACGTCCGTGGACTTAACGGCTGCCTGCCATTATATGCTACCTATAATAATATTATAATATATAATATCATTACAATATTATTACAGTGTTCTGCTTTTGCAGTGAACAGCTGTCTTAATAATAAAAAAATAATATTCGTCGTGCGCTGCTGAATCACAGCAGTGTGTAGGCGCAGTGATCTCGGGTTTTAGGCGCAAAAGTTGAACTTGCAAATTAAATATCGGGCGACGCGCCGCATGTTGTGCTAAATAAATACCAGTCTCGCTATTTAATGAAATTTGTCCAAGACGGAAAACTTTGAAAATAAAACACAAGCTGCAGAAAGCCGGTAAAAACCAACCGATTTCTTTGGTCGTGAAAATACTTGAATTTACAAAATGGAAACCTGTAAGACATGAAAATTATCATAATAAATCGTTAGTATCGTTATAGTATCGAATCGTAAAAATGTAGGTACTATCTACCAATATATTATTATATTATACATATTTTATAGTATAATTCCATCATAAATAAGTTTCGTTAAATAATCGTAAAATTCACTTTGCGTTGGAATATTAGTTTTGGATTTTATTCAAGTTATAGATTAAAATTGTTATAATGTGCATCTGTCTTTTCAAAACTTTGTGACGCACCGCATTGAATTTAAATTTATCATGTAAATCTATTATTTTCTTATTTTTAGTAAAATTCAGATTAGTATAATATACATTCAAATAAAACGTTTATATCATGGCATATTACCTATAGACAGTATTTATTGCATTGCAACATTTTTAATTTTTCGTTTCGCGAACGTTAAAGAATATTCTCGCAAGAAACGTGATTGTAGACAAATTTAACTCAAATAATAATCATCTGAATTAATTTCAAATTTATATCCGATTTATGAAAAGAAAACACCAAAGTGCCATTAAATGGTCAAAATCCTTTCTCACTCGTCGTCGGCAGTCATTTGTCACCGACCATTTATTCAATTTGACTAAAAGTCAGTGATACACAATAATTGCGTAGCATATTTTACGGGGTGACAACGAAATATCACACCGTAAAATAATGTTGTACCTTACCGTTTTTGGCAGTGGTCCCTAAAATGTGGACGTCTTATATTTATCAGAGTTGCATTTTTGCGGATCATTTTTTTTCTCACCACCAAGACTTTTTTTAGTCCTCCATAATACCTACCGGATACATACACACACACACACACACATACACGGGCAAATAAAAAACGATGTCAGTTTTAATAGTTATGGTAAATCTATAACACTGCATCGGCGCAAATGTGATTTTATGGTGCGATTATTAAACGCGGAAAAACAGATGATGAGCGGAAGCACGACCGGCCCACACCTCAATTGGTGAATTGGGACCGTCGAAAATCGGACGCGCGCATTCGACAATTATTATTATTATAGGTACCATGCTCGCGGTACATAACCGTTCGCATATTATCATTATTATTTATTATACACTATATTATTATAACGTCGTTATCGTTATAATATACCTACCTTAGTGTTTTGGCCATCGACCCCGTGACTAACTCTCCGTGATAATACCGCAAATTAATAGGTATATACCGCGCGTTTTGTATGTATATAATATATACTATAACACTGCTGCAGAATATATACATGGTATCTATATCGCGGTTATCGCATTCGATCGCCGTGAACTGTTTTGTATGCATATATAATATAAAATGTATATAATATAATATTATATAATATAACGTCCGTATAATAATATTATTATTATTATTATTATTATATTACCGCGGTGTTTAGGTACATATATATATATAGCAATACAGACTATTGGTCGACCTCACTTTTCGATGATTTCCATAATGTTTTCTCCGGTTCGCGTCGTACTGTAATCAGGTATACTCTGTAGTACGCCCATTACTATAATAGTGCGCGTCAAGTAACCACCGGAGCGATCAAGTCGGCGGACGGCGTAGGATCGATGACGTACAACATTTTGAGTGAGAACGCACACAAATTGAAGTCAATAGCGCCGCCGCCGTCGCTATTATTTTTCTCCTACCTATATAGTCACCAACACGTACAGGTCATAATAATATTATGCTATGGACGCGCGTTAGTATGGTATACCCACTCGACCCGACAAAAACGAAAATAAACTAAAAAATCGCACAGATACTGCTGTTGGCAAAATACAAAGAATATAATTTGTAATTATATCATTACCAATATTAACATTATGTGGGCGAGCGCCATGTCACGGTCCGTTCCGTAACCGTCAATTATCGTCATTATTGAATAGCTGCTTTTGGTATCAAACGTCATCCGAGCACGCTGAGAATGAAATAATATTATGAAATCGTTTTACGAATAAATCGGTTCGTCGCGACGAGGAAATCTATACACGCCATTAAGACGCGTATCTGATGTCGTTTCGCTGGAAGATTCATTAGACGACGGGGGCAATTATTATTCCGAAATGAATAATCGCGGGCGTTTGTTCAATTGGTTTCGCGACCGCCTACCGCGAAAGCCGTTGTAAATCTCGCGTGACAACCATTCACGTATATAATATAATATGTAACGTTATCTAAATAATTCACACTTATATATAGATATATGTGTGTGTGTACTTACACTTAGCGAAACCGTTTAAAAGCAAGTCCGTGCGCTCGCCGGAGCGGTCAAAATGATGCGATGTGTCATGCGCAACTTGCAGGACGAGCACACTTAATAATTATTGCGGTATGATATCGGTCGAATCGAAAGTAATATATCATATTATATACTGAACGGTGTAACAGAAAGACCTCACGAACGAAAAATTGATATTAGTTAAAACTTAAACGTATGAAATGAATTATAAAGATTATATGGATAGTAAATAATTTAAGATTGAATTATGTCTGAAAATTCCCAAAAATTATATTTTGAAAAAATTATTACGTTCGAATTGATTTATAATATTGATGTTTTAAAAACTAAACTACTTGATAATAAAAGTTTTTACTAAATGTTAGATGTACAAATTGGCTATTATAAATTTTTCCCAAAAAAATCTAATGAAACTTAATTGTGTTATTTGCGTTATTAAAAAATAAAAATAAACAATTATATATTTATACTGTACTTATAGCACAACTTTGTATACATTATGTTGAAAACAAATAAATTTAAATATTTATTATAGAACGAACGCTATTTTATAATATGTCAGTTGGTCGTTCTGTTACACTTTGTATATAATGTATAATAATTGTACAAACACTTCGTGGTAGATGGGAAATTCAATGAATACACGACATGAGATTGAATCACGCTTCTGTGTGGTAGAGGGTGGTTGGCAGTTGAGGGGTTGTACTTTTTCGACCGAACTTATAATTTTTCCAAAAGACGTTTAAGTCAAGTATTGAAGTATATATTAATATTATAAACCGTTCAATAACACCGTGGTATAGGTACTGAACATTTTTTTACCTCTTCGCATTTCCTGCAGCAGTATCCACGTATATATAACTTCACTTTATTTTTTTAATAAATTCGACCCTTGATGTCATGTACGACTATAGTGTGTATAACAAAGAGCGTAATGCCGTAATGCCTATAACTTTGGCTGTGTGTAATGTGCTGACGACAACTTTATATAATATTATTTTACGAAAGGAAATCGCACGCTGTACACACAACCCTCGCCGCGTACACAGCTATTCAATTTTACCGAAAACGAAACGATAATAACGTTTATTTTTCCATTATCATTATAATCGAGTTAAACAAATTGAAATAAATTATACTACAAAAACTTCATGGTTCACCACTTGTGCAGCTCGAGATACGCGATTAAACTATCTGGAGAAACATGGCTTTTTTTATTTTATTCTCAAAAGTCGTTTTAATAACTCCGTATAATAATTGTATATTATTAAGTACATTATATACTATGCTTTCGTAATCACTAATGACTAATTATTTATGTACGGAATGTACCTACCTACCTACCTAATATGAGCTTATATTATTTAATTGCTATAATTTGCTTTTTTGTATTTTTGTTTCAGTGTTTATGCAATGTCAAAGAAGAGGCCGCTCAAAACCAAAAATTACAAATAAATCTTTTTAACACGATCCTTTTAATATATATATATATATATATATATAAAAATTGTATTTTCTACGTTCCCATTATTATATTATATAAAACATTATAACGCATTATATTATTATATTATATACCTATACGTCTTTGTATTTCGGTCGATTAACTTATAATAATTATTATTTTTTATGTATAGAAATATGAATATTTTAATGTTAATTTTAAGTTTTCCCGTTGGATTTCTAGTCAAAATTCTCGCGTACACACACTATTATACTATTATACTATTATTATAACATTCGTGTCACAACAATTATAGGTAGGTAGGTACCTATTGTAAAACATTATATAGTCCAGCCATATTATTATTTCGTTATCGTTATCGTTATGGTTATTGATGACCGTATGCCACCTATGCTATGCCACCAACACACCGAAAAAGCTATCACCACCCTTAACGCTGCCGTTTATGCCATGACGATCTTCGCATGACTCGGGGTATATTACGGTCAGCATTGACGTCAGACCAATGGGCGAGTCACGGCTTCAGCGAAAGAAGATAATATTGAGGAATATTATTATTATTATATTGAATATTGTTGTACAATATACATTACACGTGCATGTGTGTACAGTCATACACTTGACGGAATATTGTAATGTGACTGGGTGGCGATGTGAGGGAACGATTTTCTTTTGTTTTACTTGAGCTCCGAACAAAAAAAAATATCCTTTCGTCGTTGTCGTCCACTTCCGTGTTGGGAATTAAAAAACATTATGTGTATTCCGCACAGATAATAATAATATTCGCTCCAATATTTCTATATTATACGCAAACGTGTGCACCATAATTATAATGTGGTGGTGGTGGTGGTCTATTCTTCGGCGCACCGTTTAACAAACCGAAACAATAGCGATAATGATAATGATAACGATAGTAATAAATAAGTTCATAGACGTGTGCCAACGCACACTCTACGTGTACTGAACTTTGACGTATACTCCAGTGCTTCGTTTTGTGTTGTTTTTGTCGACATATTTTTTCCCCATAATATACGAATTTCAGTATAATAATAATAAATAATAACAATTATATCTCAACAATGTTTTAATAAAAATAACTCGAATTTTTTTTCAACAGTGTCGTTCATTTTACTATAATATTCCAAGATAATATAATGATGACATGATATTATTATTATTATACCTACAACTGATATTATAATTATTGTAATAAGCGCATTGGTTTCAGACTTTCTTTTCTACTCAACCAGGCGATCTAGTCATGTTAAATACTTCATTTTATATAAATATATAACATAAATTATATATTCTCAGCTGTGATAATATATTTAATATAATTTTTAATTTGTATCGATTTTTCGTGTATATTTTTTTGACCCCGTGAAATGTATTGTGTATCGTCAAGTTTAATTAAAACCGAATACATTTTGTGCTAAGCCAACTTTGTCAAATTTTTGTATAGACTTTTTTTTTATTATTATTATTATTATTATTAATTTATTTATTACTTTGTATATTTTGTCGTTATTTATCGTACAATATAAAATAAATGTTCATTCAAACGTGTTTTGATTATAATTTATTACAATAATAGCGTAAACAAAAACAAAAACAGCAGCAATAACAACAACGATGAAGCGGCATCAGCTCATCTTTATTATTGTTGTTGTGTAAGTATAAAGCTTTTGGTTCTATTGTTATACACGGCACCCATCGTTCGGCGGTCATCGATAAGATACGTCCAAAGATGGCTTTTTATATATATAAACTGTAATATAAACTGTTTCAAGACATATTTTATTTCACATTTTCACGTATTTTCTGTTAATATTTTACATGTGTTAGTGATTATAAACAATGTACATCTTCATTGCACATCGAACATAGATAGGTACCGAACGGCTAGCTGGTCATTACAACCGTGTCAGTGTGCCATCGTTGTATTAATATAATTGTCGGAATTTAATCACATTGTTTTCTACCACATTGATTCATTATTATAAAATATATATATATGTATATGATTACAGGTGAATATTATTTAATTCCAAACACGTTTTTTTAGGAAATGATATCTATTATTTTGAAAAAAATAATATTAATATCGATTACCGCACTATAGTGGATTAGAAAAAGTGCAAACCGTATTAAAATAACAAAATATTATATTCAAACTACATATAATAATATGCAGTTTGAATTTATAGCATCAAATATTAGATTTATTTCTATTATATTATAATATAGTGAGTACATATTATAAATGTAATAAGTAGCAGACCGTGGTTCCTACAATGTATATAATATTATAAACGATTAAATTAATAATAGTTAGCCCAAACTTTTTAAAAGTTACAATTAATGCACTGTTAATTTTTCTAACTTGAAAGTAAATTACCTACTTGAAACCTAATTATAGCTATTTCTCTGGCAGGCCGCTATATTATTAATAATAAAAAAAAATTGTTTAAATAAGTTGAATATGGTTGGTGTTTTTCACGTTAAATAAAAAGAACCGAGTGCACCTCCTATGCAAGAGCCAAACTTCTCAGATTATATAAAGTTGGAAAAAAAAGTCTGAAAAAAGTTCAAACAAGGCATTGCAGAGCAAATCATTTTATATACAGGAAAATAATGGCATTTTGTTGACTTGGATTTGAATTAGTCGATTTAGCCGTCTTGCATCATGTGAATCGGAACAATTAGAGTGGATGTTGTTTGACATTTTGCTTATTGCTAATTTCAGCCCCACGTCAATCTCTATTGCATAAATATTGCAAACAGTTCTGTAATATTAATACCTACCTATGAGCCACGATAAGTTATGACGAAACTACGAAAGTCATTAAAATCTTGGTAATTGTGTATGTTTACTTTTAAGATATTTATTTTTAAAAGGAGCTTGTTAGCTTAAAAATACTCTTTGAGAACTTTTGGAAAGTGTTTTTTGTACAAAAAGTTGGACAAAATAATATAGAAATCGCGTGTTAGGTTAGGTTAGCGTTAGGGTCTTAAAAGGAACTCGTCAACTCGTTCTCACTTTATAGGACCACAAGAAATCAATAACATGAAGTCTCATTCAAAAAAACAATTCTCATAGGGGCCACACGGTTCAACCTTCGTTTCGAAATTCACTGAATTGAACGATATATTATACCAAATTAATTTACATTGTGATTCAGTTTGCATCGGCCACAAATGTAGGCTACTGTTTAAATAAAATCACTTTTAATAGAGCCAATTTAATATTTGTTTATATCAAACTATGAAGCACTGGCTCCTAAACTTTTTATAACAGGTGTCAACCCAAGTTTTCTAAAATTTGTTTTGGATATTTTTAAAGTAATAGTAATAGGTAATAATTTTCTTAAGTTTCTTTAGCCCACTGAGACAACTTTTATTTAATCTTATCATATTAGTTATGAATTTTGTTCTTACTTGATTTTTTTAAACCTCTACAAAAAAGAATTTCACCTCTAAATACCAGTAGGTACTTACGTATTTACCGAAACGAGAACAAAATGTTTTTTAAAGGAACTGAAACTGAAAAAATCAATAAGGTTAGCCTTGCTTTTAAATTCAAAAAACTATATTCCTCGTTTCACTCGTGAATCAGAATCCCAAAATGGGTAAGATACATAATATTGTAGTCGATAATAACTATTACTAAGGGCGTTGGATGCTGCGATTTGTTGTCTTTGTCTAACACGCGTGGAACATTTAAGAATATAACGACCTAAGCAATTGACAAAAATTAATAGGTACTTCTAGTTGTCCGATTTAAAAAAATTAAAGATGTTTAAATTGGTATACAAGTTTACTTTGCATCGGTTGAAGCATATTTTTAATATTTTTTTTATATATTTAATATTAAAAATAGACAAATTTATAAAATTTTAAATATTTATCCTTATTAAAATTTTGCTACAATTGAAAAAGTACTTCAACCAATGCAAAGTACCTAATAAACTAATATTATTAGGTTTATATGAGCATAATATCTGGTTACATGTTTTGAGGTTTTTAGATATATAATTATTGCTGTTATTAATAATAATAATTTAAAAATAAAAATTTACTAACACACACCATAATAATATTGTAGATAAACTTTGGAAAGTCGTTTGCTTTCAATGCAAACGCGCTTCGTTCTAACATAAAATGCGCACTTTACATTTCGACAAGATGTATTGTTCGTTGGAAAAAAATACACCTACATAGAAACTTTAAGCTTATACTCACGTATTAGTGAGTACGATTGCTATACACGTTGTACTTCTCCGTCCATTCAGCACATGACTATTTATAACTTTTAATGCCTCTTTTTACATATTATTTAAATGTGTAGTTAACAACATCTTAACCCCAGAGCACAGCACACGCTTCACGGTCAAAAAGACCGGGCTTTTAAAATTTTGTTCATTGTTTCAAAAATACGAAATATTAACCTAACCTAATCTGGGTACCTTCTAATTAGATGATAAACTAACATCAGATACAACTCCTAACTGTATACGATCTGATGTCAGTTATATAGAAGTGTTCAAAGTTCATTACCAGACATTACGTATTAATATACGGTCAAAAAGACCGTGTGCGTGATCGTAAAAAATCAACTATGGGTTACTTTTAAACTGTGTTTCTAATAATTGCTGCTCGATAAACGAAATTGATAGTTATTATATTTGTATTGCGATTTGTTAGTTGACTATGATTTACGCCATACTGTGTGTGACAAAAAGACCGAGTGCGTGTATTCTCGTGAATATTTTAAATGCGTGTGATCTAGGGTTAAGAAATAAGAGTTAAGAGAACACTACACGAGGATGCGTTGTCATATGTCTTAGTTTTGAAAACGTATAGTTAGGTACCTACGCAGCTTGCTACATTTTTATGTTTATCGGTAAATATTGTGTAGTACCTAAATTGTAAAGAATACATTAACGTATAATAGGTATATTATACCTATAATTATCAGACTTAAATGTAATAACATTATCTATGTCTTCTCATGGGTTATATCTTTGTGGTAATATACACATAATAATAGTAGTAATAATAGTCACATGTATTTTACTTATTTAATTATTATGATTTTTGTTGAATGTCACTACTAAGTAACTACCACTGATTTATATTTTGTTTAAAATAGTCATCTCATCATACACTGTACCTTTTTTGATATCGTTAATTGTAGGACGTTATAGGATCGTTATAAGAAGTAGATAAGATGACAATAAGAAAAGCCAATATCAATTATGTAACTGTTTTATTGCGGACTCAAATATATATTAGGTATAATTCGACAGAGTTCAACCATAAATATAACTTCAAATCTGGAACTCGTAATACTCTCCCTTGAAACGAAAATATATACCATTTATTTCAATCGGTTAAAAACAAAAATAATGCATAACCTATTTTGCATAACGTAAGAAACAAAACATTTTGATAAGACGCGATTTGTCTCTAAGTATCTCATATTATCTGTGTGCCAGCTGACCGATACCGATTTAGGATCGCTTCACTACTAGTCACAACTACTCAGCTGCTATAAGGTCTCGCAACGGACACTGCCACATTCATATTGGATCGGTAAGTTTAAATGGTAACAAAAATCAAATTTAAAAAAATCATTAAGTCTATATATTATGAAGAAACTTTCGAAAATGTCTTCTACTAGACAAAGTGCTTATAGACAAATAATATATATATATATACATACACATCAATGTAAAACCAATAGATTCATCGCTTTGCCCAAAAACTAACAAATATTTACGCCCTACCCTTGAAAAAATAACAAAAAGAAAATGTTTATTTACTGCCAGACAAAAATATATTCCCCGAATAGTCTTTGTAGGTCGATTTCATAAGAATATTTTTATTCCTTAAAAAGGTTCTTCTTGAACATAAAAAAAAGCTCTTGATTTATAGTTCAAACAGATAATATATTATATAATATATTATATTGTGTATATATAGGTATAATATTATATATGTACATATTTAAAAAAACAAATTAAGCCTTAGATATATTAAAATAGTTGATATCATTCATCTTCTTGTATTGATTAAATTTTTTTTTTATAATAAATTATTCATACTTTCAAACAATTGTTTACTTATCATCTAAAATACAATCTCTCCGAAGTAAACAGAAATGTTGTGCTTAAACTTCGATTGATTAACAAACATATTATATAAACAGAACATAATATAATATCATTATAATCTATTATAATATATCCAATATAAATGTTATTTTTAAATGGAAATAAAATATTTCAAAAGGTATTGAGTACACAAATCATAATAATAATTACAGTAGACAATCATTTTTAAAGTACAATATTATAGCCTAAGGTATATACGGTATAGAATTTTTTGCTTGTTGAATTATTGCCATATAATATTATATTAAACTGTGTGCTTATGTAAAATATGTTCATTAAAAAAATAACCGATTAGTTATTACTATTATAGTATTATCGCTTAAGAGTGTATTATTATTACATGAGAATAAAAAACGAATTTATGATGCTTGTTATACTAAAAATTGAAATATTATACAATTTAATATAACGATGAACTAATTTATAATTTTGGTATTGATGTTATGTTCACCGTCTTCAAGGATCTACATACCTACTTAATGTTCACTGTTCAGAAAATGGCTGTCTGAGTTATTGTGAAAATTGAAGAGCTTACGAAAGAAATAAATAAATGAATAAGAATAAAACATTTTTGCATAAAATGCAGTCAATTTATCTGCACTGATATAGACCAGCTATATTCCATTTAAGAAAATTGCATTTGAGTTTTATAAATGCCGTTTATGAAAATTCAACGGTAATGATTGTTATAACGTTACGATGCCGGAGAAGGAAACTTAGTAATATCATTGGCTTTTCACTTGTATATTTTTATTTATTTCCCCAATGAATTCCTTCGCGACATTCTCCGACGCGTTTCGCGTTCGTGCGCTTCACCAGTCGGTCGGATAGTGCTTTGACAAGGGCATCGGTCTTTAATTAATCCTAATTAATCCCCTTGTTACGAGGGACATATCGGAGACGTCTCTGGGGCATTTGTCATCAATTTGGAGTTACCAACTGCTTCCCCGGCCACCGAAAAACAATTCAGTTTAAAACCAAAACAATAATATTATATATCCGCTCGCCCGGGAAAACGGCCGGCGCATGGAAAGTGTTCCGTCCGTCGAAGAAGAAAGAATGAAAAGTTTTTCTATTCTCTTTTCGGACCCTCGTCCTCGCGAATAGTTCACATCGAACTCGACGTATTGTTCGGCAAAGTTTTTACCATTCTGTTTCAGTCCAATTCAATGTACAAGTTTCACATCCGCGCCAAGTCGACCGAGTAATGTTATGTATTAACTTGCACGCTGTCCAACCGATAAGATGCTAATTGTAACGGCCAGCCCTCGACATCGATCCATTATGTAATAGCGTCTTTACCCGTGGTATTTGGTCCGTTTCGTCAGTGTCGATATATTTTAAGACTATTTACATGGCGAAACCAGGGAAAAGAAGGGACACCTAAGTTTAGTTGTATTTGACACGTTTGCTACCATGAGTATCACGGGTGCTTCACGCCGGGCGTTATTATTTTCCTAATTCCATAATTATACACATAATTATAACTAATTATATAATAAGATCTCGAGAAATCTGGTCAAATTTAATGGACTATCGTCTATTGAGTAAAATTTGAAAGTTTATCTTAACAGTAATTATATTTTTTTCTTTAATTAGAATTTTAGTGTTCTGTTTACATAATACCTATATATATTTTTAATTTATTAAATCATGATTTTCAATCTTGTACTGAAACATATATGATTAATTTTAATGAAAATAGTCAAATATGCCCAAATATGATAAGTGATAACTAATAAGTATACCAAATAAATTATATATTATTTATTTTAAGTTTTAACCTAACTGAATATTTAAGAATATTAACAAAAAATTATAGCAGTATAATAAGTACTGTGGAAAATGCATTAAATTAATCACTTGATTTGAATACCTAAATATAATGGAAATGGATATTACGTATTCTGTAAAACCATTTTTATAAATTTTGGTTAATTATTAATTATATTGTGGTAGTGATCACTTTGAAAAATATTGGATCATATAGGTAGTATGTTAAAATTTAAATGTATATCATGATAATATTTATTATTGAATTCTGTAGGTAATATTATATAATATATACATTTGGTTTTAATGTGAAGAGTTATTGTATTTCTAACTAAATACATTTTATTACCTATGATAATAAATTAAAAACGAATAAGTATCTGATTTCATCATGATTTTAGTTGCAATTTATATTTGTTATACCGTGGTTAAACCTACTTAAGGTTATAACTTAGATATTTTTTAAAGTAGGTAGGCAGGTACTTAGCTAATACCTAATTTCAAACATATTTTTATTTAGTTTTTTTTTTTTTAAGTTTGAATTTCTATTACATTGTTTTCATTAAAACAGATAATAATTTTCAAACATGTATTTACGCTTAATACTATTTACATACTTTTAAAATAAAGGAATAACCTTAGATATTATTAATTTATATAGGTACCTATAATAAAATTAAACATAGAAAAAACTATTATTTTAAAAGTTATCATCATTTTTTCTTTAATTAGAATTTTAGTGTTCTGTTTAACATAATATATATTTTATATTATAGATTTTTATTTTTATTTTCTTTCATAAATAATAATTCATAATTCTTTCTTTCTAGTTATAAATTGCATATGACGTTTAATCTGGTTTGAAAACATTTCTGTTAGATTTATATAGAAAATATAGAATAATAATAAATTATGTTATAAGTTTCAATCTAGATTTACTTTTTTTCGTAGATTGTGTAACATTTATGTAGTATAATAACATAAAAAAAGTTGATTTTTGTTTTAAGTTAATTTTATAGGCGTATTTAGAGCACAATAAATTTCCAAACGAAAATAAGCTTAAACTTGTACATATGAATCGGAATATTGACCCAGTTTATAAACTACTATTGTTTAGTTATTTTTTTATGTTACATTTTACTACAAAATTGATACTTGACATAGTCATTTTAACATCTATTATTATGACGAGTGTTGTGCCAACCCGACATTAAATGGTTCGTAACGTAGTCTTTATGGATATCTTGTGTTTTAATTATACTCCATCCAAATACAACTTTACTGGTGGATTGTTGCAGTATAAACCTATTAACTCTGTTTTACATTGGATGTTTGGAACCAGCGTGGCGTGAATATAGTTCAATCTTTTTTACAAATTTATAAATAAAAAGGAAAAATATAGTAACAAACAATATTTTAAAATAAAAATAATTAAACTATTTACGGATGTGCCGGATTTTAAGGGAAATTTAAAATAGTAAAAACCTAATTAGTATATATGTACCTACTACATTTAATAATTTTTAATATAATAAATAAATATAGTATACATGTAAACAATAAAACACATATTATTGTATTTATTCTCACAGTGTAACTCTACTCAAATTAACGATTTTATTTTTATTTTTTTTTTTGGTTTTATAGCTTTTAATAACTTACGCCTTAAGTTTTAATCCAGACTCAAAAGTATAAATTCGTATTAATAGTAATGGTCTTTAAGTAGAAACGTTGACAGTCACATTTTTTATAACATGTTAATCTGTAGAAACATATTTGAATATTGTATTATTATTAGTCACTGAGCAAATTGTAATGCACCATAATTTATTGTTTTTAATTAAAGAATAAAATGAGACCTTCATTTTGGAATTTTATTCCTTATAAGTTATAACACTCAGTTAAAGAAATATTAAAAACAACTGATTTTATTCATGTGTGATAGGTACCTGGAGGTATGTAGATGTCAACACAAAGTAATTTTGTCGAAAACTCG
This sequence comes from Acyrthosiphon pisum, assembly GCF_005508785.2. Taxonomy (NCBI): domain Eukaryota; kingdom Metazoa; phylum Arthropoda; class Insecta; order Hemiptera; family Aphididae; genus Acyrthosiphon; species Acyrthosiphon pisum. The sequence continues at coordinate 9,833,648 of NC_042495.1, read as the reverse complement.
TTGAACTTAAATCTCCTAGATAATGAAATGTGTATTCCAACTGATTTGTAAAATATATCTCATTTAAAGTTAACCAACATATTATAACAATATTAGATCTAAAATAAAAATGTTAATATAATATCGAATTAAAAAAAAAAACTAAAAAGGGATTTTGTCATCAATCACCAGCTAAAGGTCGTTAATATTTTATTAGAGTACTTAATATAAAAAGATAATAATCCGTATTGTTTTTCGACATGAAGTGGGAGTTCACGTTAAAAGCATCGACAGTTTTTTCGATAATTTACACAAACTTTGCGTTTTTTCATTTTTCTTAAACTTTATTAGAAAATAAGTTTTTTTTAGTCCTCAAAGATTTGCTGACGATGGCAAAGGGAACACTCGTAGGTATAACCGAATTCCTGTTTAAGACCACGAACCAAGTTCGTATTGCCCGCGCTTTCAAGACGGTTCCGTTAAGAAACTAAAAAATAAAATAAAATAATATACAAACAACATCACAAAGTATTACGACTCGTATTATTATTATCCAAAGACGACGTATTTCGAAGACACTATGTGCAGCTGCAGTCGTGCGCGTACTTACTTAATAATTTTTCTCTCGGTTTTCTTTTTCAATGACACGCACACCATACATGGTATATAATAATATTATTATTATTATACCAACGCTATATGCGCCCCATGCACTCACACACAAACGTAGGTACTATACCGCGGAGAAACGGAAATGCATTAGCGGTAAAGGTGTGCCTTAAAAGGTCCCATCAATATTATATTATTAAAGGTAAAAGCGTCGTCGGTTTTTCAAAACGAGTCGCGTATCGTCGTCGTCGATGTGCGCTGCTGCATTTTTTTTTGCGTTAATTTTTTTTCTCTCTTCCCCCACTCCACCCCTCTGTCCAAAACATCGCTATCGTTTATTATCCTTCTCTTTCTTTTTACTACACGCCGGAGTGCATACAACAATGTAAAACATTTATCAAAAACATTATTATTCGAGATGTTTGGGCTGCAAGGTGGTTTTCCCTCCACCACCACCGCCGACGCCGCAGTGCCCATCATTCACTCGCGGCTCCGACACGTCTGAGATACGGCCGCCGCCACCGCCGCGCCGACGTTGTATTAAAATTATTACTCAAACGAAAAACAAAAACATGATAACAAAAAAAAAAACCAACAAAATTCGTTATCTCCTCACAAATTGGTACACGGACAGTTATCGAACTTAATTTTTCATACCTCCAAAAGCGAAATATTATTATTTATATACATAGGTACATGTACTGTGTGTGCGTATACATAAGAGTGTGGTATAATGCATGTACACATTATATTATGTGTGTACAGAGTGAAGTTTAATATTATATACGAGTGCGTCTTATACATATATACTTGTGATCGATGTTCATTTGTGCGAACCACATATTATATATTACACAACACGCCATACATGTTATATAAGTGTATTGTGTGTGTGTGTATAATATAAGCTCGCAAGAACAATAATTCGGCGTATATTATCATATACATACCTTTATATTGTATATGATAATATTATGTGTACCAATACCAACCACACTGAAACGCCAACAATGGTGCTGTTGGTGTTGTTGTAGTTGCTGTTGTCGAAATTCGAGCTGGGTGTAATATTAATCGATAACGATTGAACAGCGGATTTGTTTATTATTATATTATGTCTATTATATTATTACGTATCTTAGATAATATTATATTATAAATTATGATATTTTACTGACGATTTTTGATTCGTCAAGGAATCTTATACTACGAGTGTAGAAATGTAACTTTAAAACAGGAAGTAGAGTGGGTATAAAATATTATGGAATATACTAAATAGTATAAAAGATAATGTGTTCCACATTTGGTCTTACGATAAGATGAATATAATATATTCTCCACATTAATTATTATTCTAAAAGAAATTCTCAAATTATATGATTAAGTTTTCGGTAATTGTCGTGGTAGCTATATCAAGTGGCATATTATTATATCTTTATATTGGAGTACAGTAGTACACAACTAAATTGTCGATTTTAAACACCCATCTATGGGAGTGCACATGTGTAGCATGAGTAGTCGATGTGTATAATCACTAGAAACAACAAAATATTATACAGAAATCTGATTAGTTTTCATAATTTTTTTTCACATTTTGAAATTTTATCCTTATATAATATATCCTTATATATTATAATGTAAAATTTTAAACATTATATTATATTAAATTGTATTGTTGTTTAGTATAATTAATTTAAAAACTTAAATATCAATTCGTTAAATATATAATTTAGAAAATATGTAAAATGTATTTATCATAAATTCGCCTTGAACACGTGTTCAATATATTAAAGGGATCGAAGATCAAATGAGTTTTATTGAATAGTTTTATAATTTATTCAAGAGAACGATACACCCGCACATGTGTTGTCTTCGTCGTTTAACAAATGGAGATCATACCATGTTTACCATGTATAGCCATTCTAATTTATGTTGTTAGATTTAATATTAGAGTGAATAAACCTATATTATCAAACTTGAATGTAAAAAATTAAGAACATCAGCTGTGATCTCTAGTTGGTTTTTAAAATATTTTTATTCTTAAATGTGCTATGAGAATTTTTACATTTTTATATTTTAAATGCTTATCTATTATTTAAAATTTAAAATATCGTATAGAGCCGTAGAGAGTTCACAAATAATATTATAAGTTTAATGATAGGTTAGTTTACTTATCTATTTAAGCAAACAACACAAAATTGAAACTACCAAACGTACATTTTTGTAAATCTTGTCCACAGAAGTTAGTTAGGACGTGGAGACAACACAATATGCGTAGGTACGATGCCCTTAAGTATCTTTAAAAAAACCAAACACTGATACTTGTTTTGTGCGATACAAATACTTTTTTTATTTAAGTTTCTTGTTTAAATAATTTAGTATGTGTCTATTGTACCTACTAATAAAATAAGAAAACATATATATATATATACAATTTAAAAAATAACGGATTAATATTTAACAATGCTTCATTTTATTTTTTAAATTTGGTATGATAAATTGATTCAGTAAATTTTACCTAAGCTAGAATATAAAATATGAATTTTTCTTAAAAATTCGTTCTCGTAATATTGCTTCTTTAAAGTGCTTATATACTGTATATTATATATATAAATCATAAAGATTTAAAGTTTTAGTATTTTTTTTTCAATCTAACTTTTTTAATGAAACCTAATTCAAAGTTTCAGAAAAAGATGCTGAAAAAAAAAATTGTTAATATAATAATTCAATTAAATGATAAGTTCAAGATAATAATTCTGAAAAATTATTAACCATAAATGATTGAAAATTATTACTCAAATTGCTCATTATAAAAGTAAATATATTTGCATTATAATCATAAAAGGAATAATATTTTCTTTTATGATATTTTTTATAACTTATTTTATGACAAAAAAACTCTAGTAGTTCTAAGTTTTATTTGTCTAGGTTTAAAGTTTTAAAATATGTATTTATATAAATATATAATACATTTAATACATAATGCGGAATATATGAATATTTTAAATAAATTAGTAGTTTTTGTTCGTACAGTTTATAATGCGTTTGTTTTTAATTTCGATAGCAAAACTGTCGACTTTTGCTCTATCGAGTATAAGTACTCTGTTTAAGAGTTATGACTTATGACTTTTTGAACGAACTATGCGACCTGCAATAGTTGGTAGGTGTATTGTAACTATTTCACAATAATAGTAATATGTTATGGTGGGAATGGGTTTTGATTTCGGAATGACCGCCGGTGATTAACGGGGCAGTAAAATGGTAGAAAACAGAAAATAATAATTATTTACAATAACACGCGAGATTATCATCAGAGGCCTTACAAGCGTGCGCGTTAGGTGCTGAGCACAAGATTAAAAGGAAACGTCGTTTCCGTTATTTTTTTGCTCTCGGCACACAGATATTACGATTATTTCCAGGCGTGTTTTTCAAGTAAAAAATACTGCTGCTACTATACTAGTACTACGACTACCGTAATATAATATAATATAATTATTATTATTAATATTATACAACTGTATATTACAGAGGTCATTGCGGGCTGCAGTCATGAAATAGCAGTATAATACATAGGTCTTATGCTGCGCGGGCTGTTGTCATTTGGACGGATGATGGTATTCGTTTTTATTGAAAAATCGCGTTAACTCGAATGATTACGTAAAATTAGTATTTAATTATTACTCTCGGGGGTGGTGGGGAGGTGGCCGGTTTACCGCGGGAAAAACGCGGTATAATAGCGTATAATACACATATATAATATACACATGGGAAATGGTCGGTAAATATGGTGGCGGTCGCCGTGCGGCGGCATTAGGAAGCCCGGCGATTCATTATTTTCTACTTAAATTCAATTTACCCGGACGACACGTGCAATGCAGTACGCACAATATATAGTAATATAATTATATCGTACTTATATATATATACACACACACGAACGATGGTTGTTCGCTGCATCGCCCGTGTTGTAGTACTTATCACTGTAATTCAGTGGTCCGTGTAGAGCTGGACGTGTATCATTTTATTATTATATCTACGTTTGATATATACGCGCACATAATATGCCTACGGAGAATAAATGTGTTCTCTTTTAGTCCTGCCGGCCGACCGTAGTCCGCTGCAGCCTCCGGGATACCTAGGTATAAGTATACTCCCGCTTTGTCGGCGGGTCGGGCGAGTTTCTCCTGATTATTTTCACCGACGACCAACTGCAGCGCCGACTGAAACGTGGTCGGCCAGACAACGCGACGGCGGGTACCTATCGTTTTGATGTTGTACATTAATAATATGATATTCTTCGAACTGTTTAGCTAATCGTTTTTATGCTAAAGTTCTGATGTAGTTGTCCTGCACGCTGACAAAAACACAAATGTCAGCTGCTGTTCGGTATAGCTGCACAAACGGTCTGGGGCATTAACGGTCTAAACTTACAGCATTATCGGAATTGGGTATTGTTGTGTAGGGGGTGTGGGGGGTAGAATACAAACTGTCCGCGTGTGATACCCCGTGTTGTAGTACATATCACTGAAATTCAGTGGCCCGTGAGTTCGGCGTATAATATATATTATGTCTACGAGTCAATGTTTAATATACGCACACATGATATACTTACGGTGAATAATTTGTGCTCTTTTGTTCCTGAACGTCGACCAGCTTCTGGTATCGGGATACCTACCCAGATATTATAATAGGTATGTTCCCGCTTAGTCGGTGGGCCGGGTGTGTTTCTGCTGATGATTATTTCCACCGATCAACTGCAGCGTCAACGCGACGAGACGGGTTAAAATATTCGATACTATGATATTCTTCAAACTCGAGACCTTCGCAAATCATTTATAATATTATGTGCTCGACTTTACTGCAGTCGTAGTTGTCCGAAGTGACAAAAACACAATTAATCTCAGCCTCTTTTCGGTGCAGTTGTACAATAATATTGGCTCAAACGGTCAGCACGTACAGACTTTATCGGAAACGCCCACGGGGTAGTGTGGTGTTGGGAGCGTGAAGGTTTTACAGGGGTTTGAATACGAACTGTCCGAGTGTGACATCCCGTGCCATAGTACCTAGGTACTTATCACTGTAATTCAGTGGCCCATGTAGAGCTCGACGTGTATTATAGTGATATTATATTTACGTTTAATATATGCCCGCATGCCATGAGTTACCTACGGTGAATAATTCGTTCTCTTTTGATTCGACGCGTCACTGTCCCCGGAGTACGTAGGTTTAGGTGTACGCCCGTTTTATCAGCGCGTTTTTCCTCCTGATGATTTCCACCGACTTGGAACTGCAGCGATGACGTGACGTACTGGGTCCAAATGACGAGACGTACGGTGGGGTATTGGTTTTCATTTTCGATATTTGATAATAATATGATATTTTTTGAATTCGAGACCATAGAAAATCATTTATGGCGTGCACAAGACTGTACTGATATGTATAATTGTCCCGGTTGACAAAAACACAAATCTCAGCCCTTGTTCGGTTGTAGTTGCACAAACGCTCAGCACGCACAGACTTTATCGGAAATGCCCGCGTGGTAGTCTGATGAACTTATGCAAGGGGTGCGGGGATGGACTGTTACGAACCGTCTGCGTATGACACCCCGTGGGGTACTTGCAACTGCTACAACGCGTAAGGAAACAGCACGTATTGCATAGGTATCGAGCGTGAGTATAAATAATTATTGCACCCGGGTTATGGACTCATGGCGTATTAAGATAATACCTTAGATACTTAATTAATACTGTTTAGTGCGCAGATAGGAGTTAAATATTATATTATTATGATTCCTATATAACCAGCTATATTATATTGTTCTATCCATACGAGATCTAAATTGGTAGGTACTGTTAATGCACAATATTACGCCTCATTGGCTATAAGATGGGTATGGCAATCATGCTCCTCTTCAAGTATACTCTTCTATACTATCAACTATCCAGGCTAGTCTTAATTTAGATTCCCTTGCCTCCAGATTCAAGTTTATCGATGTACGCTTTATATTCAAACTTGTAAATGTTTTATATTATCTTGATTTACTGCGATTATTGAATTCACAAGTCCCATAATAACTATTGAGCTTTTGTCCAACATTTTCAATTTCTATCTGTCTTACTTCTTATGGCTATATTAATTCCATTGATCGAATCTCTCGTGAATGTGTGGTAAATAATTTTGTTTGATATAAATAACATTTGTTTCCATCGATTGATTGTTTTTCCACCTCCAGAACTCATCTCAGCTAATGTTATAAGCTGATTAAATTTTTACTTTAATTTGTGATTCCGTACAGTTACATGATAATGTAATTAGGTATAATATACTAATATAATATAATATAGTTAATATATTATATTGTATTACTATTATAAGCTACGGCATTATTTACTGTATCATGTTTGTATACTATTATATTGTATTATGATTAATCCCTTTAGGCATTTACTTTACAATACATAAGTATACATAGGATATGGATGAGTTCTAGCAACTGTCCACAGTGCTACAGTAGTCGTTTGAAGTCTGCAGAAAACAATACAATTATAAAAGCAAACATTTAACAGGTAGGATAAAAAACAAACACAGATGAAACTTAAGCGATCTAACTTACTTATGAAAATAACCAATACATATTACTCGAAGTCACTCATTTAATATTATATACTTACTAATTTAACAAAACCGCTAGGTCGTTAAGTAGTGCAATAGGTACGTCATAATATGCCTATACAGTATGGCTGAATATTTATTAGTATCATAAATCACAATGAACCCGATTTCGCTATACAAATAAATAATAACAGAATAAGAGTTATATCAACTCAGTTTATAGATTCATATGATAAATCATAATGGATATCATTTATTGTTATCGACCATCTATAATAATATAATAGAACACAGTTATTTGAGCATATTACGCGTATTATACACACGCATGCATAGTATAATATGATAAAATAATTTAGTCGCGGCGGGATTCAGTAGTTCGAGAAGCTTCAGAGTCAGGGTTATTTAAAGAGTGATATTGTCGGCAGATAACGAGCTATAGGCATTTATGTGAACGTTTATATCATTATTGAGGACGTCGTCGAAACTGCGTTTTAGCGTACCTACGACTTTTATGGGGTTTCTTTGCTAGAAATCTGTAATAACAAAATCGTACGTGCCGTATCGTTCGTTTGAAGTGCTCGTCGCACGTGTCTCGTTGAAGACGTGCGGGGGATATAATAATATCAGAGCGCAGTAATTAGACGAAAAAACCACAGAAAAAACAATAATATATAATATGTCTAAATATATATATACGAGTACCTATATATATATACATCTCATAATATTATAGCTGTACAGAATTTAATGAAAAACGACACGTGGAAATCGTATAACCCTTTGGCGGTCGGATACCGTGCGGTAATGTCAAACGTGCGTGGTAAAGGAGAGTATAATAATAATGGTAACAATAATAAAGTTTATTTTAATTATTACGTTTTCCTTTATGTAGCCGCCTGCACCGGCTTCCCTGCAATAATAGTAATAATAATAATAATTACGAAGACGAGTCCGGTGCAATGGCAGCGCAACTACAATATACAATATATACATATATGTATACATTACGGTGCAATGGTGACGGCGTTTTCGGTGCGTTTCGGTGCCAAATCGGATGCGACGGCAACGACCGCGTTCTGAGCGGGTTCGAGGGGAGGACGTCCGTTCGGGGGAGACGTTCCCAATGGGGCCGAAAGAAAACAACAGGCTGGTTGCCAAGAAAGCCGAAAAATTTGACTCGAGAGTTAGTGTGCGTGGGTATTTTTAATGTCGCCATACGATATGACTTTACACGAGTATAATATTGTACGGTGGCACGAGTGTAGTGGTGCGGACTTCCGTAGGAGTTGACGAGGAGGAGCCGATCGGAGCGGAGTGAGGCGCTGCAGAGGGGCAGCTGCAGAGATGGAGACGTAACTGGCCGCTGACAAATCATCAACATGTGTTAACGACGCCTATAAATAATACGCAGACGAGTGCGACAAACGGACGTTTATTTTAACGCGGAATACATCGGCAAGTGCGTGCATACTATATTGTGTACCCGACGATACCGCATTAAACCGCAGTAAATCTACCACCCTCGGGTCCGCCGGGGACTTTGACAGACCGACTTTAACCGCCGCCGACCAAACGAATAACGAGTGGTCCGCCGCCGTCGTTCTTCGCTTATATACTCATCGTTCCCAGACCGGCATCGGATGATTTGTCACGATTTTGTCCGCTGGCCTTTGAGGGGTCGTCGCCTGCCAGAAGCGGTGTAGTTGTTGCAGGTCCTTTACACCGACGAAATTCAACTCGTCTGCACTCACGATGGGACGAGAGCCGTATTTCGTTAACGCCTAGTGATGTAAAATTTCAGAAATTTAACTTTCAAGAAATTATTATAGTTGCTATTACTGTTTTTGACTGTACAATATCATTATATGGATAATCTTTAGATAATCTTTTTTTTATATAATTTTTATGAATCTGTTTTGTGATATGGTATCGTATATGGTACATTCACAATATTAATGAAACATTATGTTATGAATAATCGTTAATTTATTTTTAATTTAATCATTAAACCTATGGCCCATGAATGTTTTTGAAGTGAAACTCTTATAGGCGTGGTAGCGTAACTCAGATACATAAACTCAGCCGAGTGAGACCAAAAATCGTCAATGCCGTGGCCACTGACCTCGCATCAATGTTGTGCACAGATAACTTTAAAATCATCTAGATAAGATAACAAATAATGTATTGAAGTTTATTGTATTCCAATTTTCAATATGAACCATATATTCGACCGTGACGTGTGACAATTAATTTTTCCGTACTCTCTGTAAAAGAGTTTCACTTAAATTGCACACACATGCAACACGCACTTTTTAAGGCTTATAATATTAAACTCTTGGTTTGTATAAAGTAACACCCACTCAAATTTGTCGTAAAACAACATTTATTATGGTTCTGGATTGTGTGGCAGAGGAGAGGATGCACTAAGTTGTAAATTAATAATTATATAATATATCTGGTAATATCTTTCCATGGAAACATCAACATAAACAAAATAACTTTATTTCAAACAAGCTACTCACTTTATACATCACTACTCGCTACTGTTCAGAGCTACGTGCATATTATTGTTTGCTGATTATAGTTACCAGAATAAATCTTAAATCTGTTATAAACATGATATTTTGCACAATAATGTTTGTGATACCAAAAGACGTGCGATTGGACGATCGTATTTGATGGCAAGACGATCGCCGTAGCATCGAAGCACGCATTCAGGTCTTGCTGGAGTGCTGCTAGTATCGTCGTGTCGGATATGCCTGGGCTGTGGATCGACCAGCGAACAGTGTCCGTCAAGGCGACCCCAACGTCGTTTATGGAGGTGCTGCGTGCCTTCTCCCGCTTTAAGGATGACGATCCGACTGAAGTTAGACTACTGGTCGTGAATACCGACTTCGGTTCGATGACGGCAAACAGTCGGCAGGCTTTGGACGACTCGAAGCAGGGCGCTAATGTCATGGCAGATGGCTACGAAATGTACCCGTTAATCGGCGAAACTGCTATTCAAGTCGTCGGCCGTCTGCCCACGGTCGCGAAATTTGCCAGTCTGCTAAATGAGTCGTCGTGCGACAACCGACGGAACAAATCGGCACTGAAACCTCCGCAGCCTGGCTTTTTCGAGTACCCGTTCGAAATTTTCGGTGTGGCACATCTTCCCCAAGGATTATCAAACAATTCCCACGACCCAACATCGCAACAGATCAGCCAACCGTGGAAAACACTTCGGGGCTATAGTCACCAAACCAGCAATTTGACATGTGACGGCCCGAAGTAGAAATCAGGCAAAGTACAAAGCGACTTTGGCCAATGCCGCCATGAAAAGTCACTGAAACGTTGCCTATACTGCATGTGACGGCGGTCCATGTGGATGATTCGTTCACATCAGTTATGCTGTTCTTTTGTTTATTCAATATTGTTAAAATTTGTCAAAACGTTTCAATAAAGTATATTTGATTTTGTCGGATATCCATACGTAGTATTTTTTCACCGTATTTTAAGGCAACTCGCTGTACAACTGTGATAATATTATGCACGGATTACCATGATTAAGTTAAAAATTGTTTTTTTTTTTTTTAAAATAATAAATTGAATGGCGATTTGTTATATTATGTGAATCGCCTAATGATGCACTCTGTTGGCATACCTACAATCTACAGTTCTACATAATAAGTGTATTGAAACTGCAGTGTTCAAGATAAGTACATTTTTTTATACAAGTGATTAGCATATTTTAACCAGGGAGGGCAAAAAAGTAAAAACTTACAGAGGGTTAAAATTTTCTATGACTCGATAAGCCCCTAGGGCCCTAGCCCTTAATTACGCCGATGTCTACACGTGTATATCGATATAATATTATTATGTTAAATAGGTACCGTCGAAAGAGCGTCCGTGGAGATTTAACCATGAAATCCATTCGTTTTCTTCCGTCAGAGTAGCTCATCATTGACAGGTAGGTAATAGGTTATAGACAGTTCGTCAATGTGTAGTAATATACTAATATATATTATATAGCAACAATACTTTTTAGATACCGATTTTTAGTTTAGCCAAAAGTCGTATGATACAATAATATTATATTATAATACGTCCTTCAGTAATCAGTATATCTATAGACTTGGAGTCTATAGTCTTTAGGTCAGGTAATTTTGTTTTTTTTTAAGAAATCAAAAATAAAACATTAAAATATTTTGTATAAAGTATTCTTTTCTAACAGTAACGATTTTTCAGTAAATTTAGATTTAAAAAAAAACAACCTCTGCAGTGTAGTTATAATTAATATGTTGTTGATTAATTAACACACGTCATTATGATAGTATATTATATTATAATATAATAAACAAAGTGTCGAGTATACGAAGGTGACACGGAATTTTAATTGGGGCTGACACAGTTTTTTCTTCTTTTAACATTCTAAGAATATGCAGCTATATTTTACTAGAAAACGTGTTATGGTTAAATTATTTATTTATTTAACAGGCCGAGCAGATTAATAATTGTTGTGTACAATTATATTATTTTGCTCGGTGCGCGTGCACTGACATTTTCTCTTATTCAGCTTTGATATTATTATAAAGTAAAATTAGTTAAAACAGCATAAATATAAAGTAACCATAAAACAAATCCGGGGTTATACACTTAAACTTAAAAGTATACAAAAGCGTACTGAAAACATTAAAATAAGCCCCTTAAAATACATAGAAATAAAATAATACTTTTATATAGTTCATCTATTCTTATAATTTTGTTGAAAATAGCTTATTTACAGAAACATATATCACCTAACTATCTAATAAAATCGTGTAAGTATAATACTATACGTATACTTTAACTTTCGAAGGTACGGCGTTTTATTTGTTTGCTATTATATAATATTATTGCTACAATAAAACAATACTATACTTTTAATTATGATTGAATCCTTGGATCGTTATAACAACAATTATAAAAGAGTTTTTACTAAAGATACAATTATAATAAAATAATAAATACTATAAATTTAAACCAACTTCAAATATAAAGCTATTGTTTCATTAATAAATGCAAAAAGAATGTTAATTTGGTTTGTAAAGCAGTATTGTACAATGCACATATTATTTTGAATCGTCAAAACACACTGTGTATTACTTATATCGTTATGATTCAGAGTAGGTACTCATAATATTATGTTTTATCATTTCATCAGTGCTTCATAACGAATTACTATTGAGTATCGAGACCATCATCCGACTTCCCGCACGTAAAATGCAAAACTAATCGAAACGGAAAACACCATAAAATACTTTGATGAATCGCGTGTAAAGTTTTGATCGATGTACATGACGTGTATATTGTATTTGGACACACACACACAGAGCAAATAAAGAGAAACGGCTCTTCATTGTGTTTGAGTAAACTCAATTTAACAAGAGCGTTGTTAAAATAATTACAACGCCACAATCCATTATAGTGCGGTCGGTATTGTATGATAATAATGTTCGTGCTGAAGACGTGTTCGTCGCGATAGACGCGTAGAAGGTACGTCGTACGAGACTTTTCGGTAGCCGATGATAGGTCGCAGGTTCAGCGACGATTATCCGAACAGACGACGAAACGAAATAATATAAGAAGGTGGAATAATATAATACTGTAATAATATTTTCATCACTTCTGTTTTGTACAGTTGTTGTCTATCGATTCAATTTAAACCTCTGATATTATCCGTTACACATGCGCACCTATATAATAATAATAATATGACTACGATTGCAGAATAACACGATGCTGCAGGAAGCGTCCACTGCACGTTTTCTGTAATAATAATATTATTTATAATATTGCGTTTTGATATAATAATATGTCCGGGACGAAACAGTTTTAATCAGGGCTTGCAACGTTATGATTATAATGTTATATTTGATAAAAAACGATTGAAATTTGTAAACGTAATTATAACGAAAAACGATAAACATAAATAAATAAATAACACAAAACAAAACGTAACGTTTAACAAAATATATGATATATCATTAAACAAAACATAACGTAAAACGGTATATATTGTATTCCATTAAACGAAATAATTAATTTCCAATTATTTAATAATACTTAGTATTATTCAATTATTTATTCGATCCAAGAATTAATTTTATCCCGTATCCGGCCTATCCGGGAGATCCTGTATTAGATTTATTTTAAAATTTAATAAGAAGGTATTAATAGAATAATTTAATTACCAATAGCTAATAATTATAATAGTGATACTCTGATAATATTGTACTGTACTATCTGTACTACGGTTGGAATTTAGACCATTCAAGTTATTCAACTATTGTGTTCGGTGATCAGTTTGCTCAGATTTGTTCAGTTTTCAGTGTTTGTGTAATTGTTGTCAAATGTTTAATATTTATATTTTATACTAATATACTAATAGTTTTAAAGTGCATTCGTATAAAATAAATGTTGACAAAGTATGTCAAAACAATCAGAGTAAAATATGTTTGAAACATAGATTCCTGCTTAAATGATATTCTCAAGCACAATATTGTACAACTTACTAAATAATTTTAACATTTAAAAACCTAATAATATACATTCAAAATTTCAAAATAATGATCATGATTTTTTTTTATATATTTATATTTGTAATAAAGTCGTTAGAGCCTAGGCAATTTATTAAATTCAATAATACATTATTATTTATAACTTAAGATTAATTATCATCATACTGTTTTATCATTTATCTTGTTTCCATTTCTTTACGAACTATGTATATTGTAATTTAATCTGTATCACTGTACTCTATATTTTGTGAATAATATGTAATTGGGATATTTAACCCATTTAATTAAATAAATAAAATTACACAATACCTACTTAAAACTCAGAATAGGGAAATTATGTCCCCAAAAAAGGTCATAGTCATATACTTTTAAATTGCGGCCTGTGTACTTTTAAAACAGGTATCTAAATGCTTTTAAATTTTAAATAACGATAAACGCAAAAATTGTATAACGTTTTAATTATGAATAACGTTAAACGCAAAACTTGTATAACGTTTTAATTCTGAATAACGATAAACACAAAAGTTGAATAACGTTTAAATTTTGAATAACGATAAACTCAAAATTTGTATAACGTTTTGATGTAAATAACGTAAAACAATATTTTTTTTCAAATGCAAGCCCTGGTTTTAATATTATAAAAAACGAATGGCAAGTATATTATTCATAAAATAACATCCAACATAGCTACGGTGGTAAGTTGAGAAACGGTATTCGCGGGAAGGTTCTACGGGCCAGGCTCGACGAAATTAGTGCTCTCCGCTTTTTCGAAATAATATGGCGAGCTCGACTAATGCGGGTAGTTCTTATATAGACATTTAAACTTAAGCACTGTTATCGTCACCGTTATTTGTTTTTCTTTAGACACACACTGAACAGGATCTAATTTCACAATGAATTTGTGTGCGTATGATATGTGAGTGCGTGTGTGTGTGACCATAATAATATATGTATCGCGTTACGAGGGCACAAACTCGACGCTTTGCACCCCCAAATTGTAGTTTAGGGTTCCAAATCGATAATAAATTCGAAGCCAAACTACCTATCTCCTTATATTTTATATTCTGCAGTGTGTGTGTCGAAATAATGAAATTGTACGAATTTATATTATCGTTTGAACGATGCGAACAAAAGGAAAGTTTCGTCGGGTGAATTGTGCATAATCCAGTCAAATTATAAGTTTTTATTCGAGAATTCACGATCGTATTATATTAATAAAGCAGCGGCGCTGGAAGAATGTTGTTATGTGGGGAGGGTCGTACTATATATTCGTCGAGTAAAAGGGTCCTAAAGGGCAAAGAAGATTACTGGTTAAAGCACTCTGAAGAAAAATGGCTGCCTAAAACAAAGCGTATACCGTTTTCGAACGAGGGGTTAATATAATCTTTTTTGACACCCCCCCCCCCCACCGGAAAAAAACAAAAACGAACGATAAATTTATCAAAATTATGCCATTGTGCGTATGTGCGTATGTGTGTGTGTGAGGGTGAGCTCACCCGTTCAAATTTCTAGATGTCCGACTGACGGCTACCAAACTGAACGTCACACGAATTATATACAACACTCGTCCGCCCCTGCAGCAACATAAGCAGTCGTATAATAATAATAATAATAATAATAATATACGAATACGGGTCATTTTTCGTGGGATTTAATTTCGAAACGGCGGCGGTCCAATTATGCGGTGGCACACTTGTGTCATTATTTATGACAATATGTCGTCCGGATATACGCGATCGACATTAATCCGATGACAAATCGTCGTCGTCGTCGTCATCGTCGTTGTCGTTGTCGTAGTCGTCGTCGCTGTCCCTCAGCGGCGGTCGCGTTATGGGCCGCACTATTTGGAACCCGCGCGCGGAAGAGTTGCATCGCTCGTACATATAATAATAATAATAATAATATATTATATGGTAACAAAGATTAATGACTGTGTGAACAGTGCGGGTCATTTGTACGGAACGGTTTAACACGGCCGTTTTGTCGTCCGATCGATGAGTTATATACGTCGACGACCACGACAGGGTATGATATATTTTGTTGTTTTATTAAACAGTTGCGTTGTGTAGCCGCGGCGACGATGTACCCGACTTCCACCACCGCAGAACGTGCGGTTAACGAGTCGTTACCGAAATAGTATACGTTTGAATTGATAAACGCGATGGGACGATTTTGTTGAAACAAAAAACTCATTTCAGAACCCTATCGCTCGAGAAAATTCTGACGCTGCCCAGTGGCCATATTGTAATAGACGCAGTGTTCGGTTTAACGCGTAAGACGCACTGGTATAATAGTATGGTACTATAATAGTACATCAGTAGGTCATGCCATACTACTTTTCTTTAAATGTTTTGTCCTCTAATCGGTAAAAACACTTTATGACTGATTTATATATTCTATAATTATTGGTGCACCGACGGTTTTGAAGATAGAAAAAACATCGATTTATAGACTTCAATCGGAAACCATTATCGAATATTCAATGATTTATTGTCGCTTTAAATTTAAAATAGAAATATAATATTATTATTATACATATGTTAAAAGTTCACATGTTCGGTTTATCAACTTTTCTAAGAATTACATGAAAATCATTCAAACTATTTTCTGACATTTTATGTACCTATCTTATATATTTTATTTATTTCTTTACTTTGTATAATTATTATATCATACATTTTGATTATTTTATTGTAATTATTATAAAAATAATAATAAAACTCCTACACTTAATAAACAGCTGTATAACTGGCACGTCCTTAATGAATTGTCGTCATGGTATACGGTATCGGGGTATATTAAATCGAATCAACAGTATGCCTCGTATCTGTTCAACAATACCGGTATCGCGTGTATGTCAATCGTCTGGCTATAAACTTTTTTTTTTATTCGAAACACTTTATTGTATTAACTTTTATAAACCATTAATTAAATAATTATATTGAATAATAATAGCATCTATAGGACTATACACATAATTTTGTAACAAAATAAATGGATATAGGTCCTATATTTACCTTACATGTGTGACTTTCAAATGATATGAAAAAAATTTAAATTGTTTGGTTGTAAAAATTTTATTTTACGATCAGTTTCCTATTAACAGACTCGTAATGATTTATGGATACTTAGTACTGACCCTAGGCTCTATACGTAAATTATAAAATCGTATAAAATAAGACTAATGAGTGTACCTATTCATCGCGTGCTGCCACTAATACAGAAATAATATTATATTAAAATAAAAAATATAGACTAGTACGGATGAATAATCGAATGATAATATTTTATACTGTTGTATTGGTCATCGAATTAATATCAAAGTTAATCACGCAATTATATTATTATTTAAAACGTTGTTGGTATTGAAAAATGGTAATTTAATGCAGTTATTAATGATGCATGGGAATCGTTTCGTTTCATATTCCTACTTAACGTCAAATAAAATAAATGAGCCTACAAAATCGAAGGAATAAAAATGAAAATAATCAATAAAATTGTTGCAGTAATTTCAAAATAAAATATTATTTTATGAAGACGCCATGCACGCCCGCACGTGTTTCGCTGTCACCGTCTCACAAATGTACTAACGTACTAAACATTTATTAGAGAAAATCGTACGTTCGCAATAATCAATTTTACTCGGTTATTTATAAAAATTAGTGTGAACCTTTCATGAAATTTTAAGGTAAGATTAACGTATTATTATCCAGGGAGTCTCGTTTATTGATATTTTAATTAGAAAGCAAGTTATGAGCCTTGAAAATTTTTATATTATGTTTTGACTTGCTTCAAAATTAAAATATCAATTAAAGTCTCTGCCGGAATGCCTTAGATAATAATATTACATTTAAATTGTACAATAGATAAATACATTTTAAAAATAACAGAATAAAATGGAATATATATTATGAACGTAATATTCGTTATTGTACGTTATACTATACGCTATATTATACTATACTATATGCTATATACTTTAATATTTTATTGTACGTTTTGATTTGGATCTGTATCATTGATAACTTTAAATAAAAAATTGAGAATTATAAATTGAACTAAAAAAGGTAAGTTTTTAAACTTCTTTGCTGGGGTTTACGGGCTGTGCCATACCTTGAAGTAATGTTGGACCTAGGTGTAAATCCATTGTGGACCATTTAATTTCCCCATTTTTTTATTTAGGTTAATACAATTAAATATTAATATTAATAGGAAAGTAAATAATATGACAAATCAAGGTACGTAACCTTTTTACGGTAGCCCACCCACCTTTTTATTACGATACTCTGGTTACTGG
Organism: Acyrthosiphon pisum; assembly: GCF_005508785.2. Taxonomy (NCBI): domain Eukaryota; kingdom Metazoa; phylum Arthropoda; class Insecta; order Hemiptera; family Aphididae; genus Acyrthosiphon; species Acyrthosiphon pisum. The sequence continues at coordinate 9,815,612 of NC_042495.1, read as the reverse complement.
TGTAATGAATCACCTACGCCGGGGTTTATATGGCACAATTGAAGTATTAAAAAGAGAAAAAAACATTCAAATATTTCAGTGTTTCGATAAGCGTATTCAAAAAGTTATATTTTTTTGTAAAACTTTGAAATTAAATTAAATTAATATTAAACTATTATAATATAAGAACCATAATGTACCTGTCCTAGTTGTCATTAATTTTGTTAGTCTATCAAAATTGTGTAGCAAAAGTATCAATAATAATTAATACAAGTACAATGTTTTGGTAAATTTATTTTAAAAATGTTATAGGGATTCGATTATTATGTCAAAACTTAAAACTTTTGCCATAATCAAATATGTGGTTACAACACAATGTAATGACTTTAATGATAAAATACATATTAAAAAGCTCAGACTAATACAATTTTGATATAGTTGTATGTTGGTATATTAATATGATACAATGTGAGGAAATGAGTAATCATATAATCAGAACGTGGTAATTTAATTTGTAATTGGAATTAAACTATTACATATTTGATATTTTCATTTCATATCGTCCATTGTTCGATGAGGTTACAACGTTTTTAAATTAATATATTTTACATTACTAAAAACTCTATTACTAAAGACTGTTCAATAAACCATTTTTTTACTTCTCAACCAGGATAATATTATAATGCTTCAAGTTTGATTTAATTTAAAATTATCTTAAATGGCCCATAGTATTTTTTGTATTTTATATTGAATACAAATTAAAAAGTCGTTGAAGAAAACAATTGATAATATTATAACAAATTATTTTATTTTAGCCAAAACGTCTAATAGTTTAATAACATCATGGATTTTTTTATGAAAAATATATTATAAATCATGAACTATGTCGACGACTATCTTTAATCTTATAATATAAACATTGAACACGTATAATTGACATATCAAGAACCTAATGAAGTTTAGCAAATAATAAAATCTACATTAATACTTTATTACATTTATGTTCTAATATATTATATTCTATATTTTATTAAATTACCAAGAGGGGATTTATCTTATAACGAAGACACAAGAAAAAGGAATTCAACCTCAAACAATATTTGAATTTATCAATTAAGCCATTTATAATATGGTATAATAAATAATATCTGATATCATTATTTAGGAAATGGCGAGTTAAAGGTTAATGCTTTTGGTTGTCACATTGCAACCCCAATGGGTTTCGAATTGTTTGCTTTAATAATAATTATGGACGAAACCATATTATTATTTGTAGAATAGGCGGTTATTATATATAGAAACAGAATCGTGTATTGCAAAGATATTTCTAAAATAGACAGAATACCTACGTGAAAAATGAAAAAAAAATGTTTAACGAAACTATAAGGATATTTACTAATTAGTTAGGTATAACTGTATAAGGTATTAATTATTATGTTCAGTCAAATATAAGAATATTTAGATCACAATAATATATAGATAGTTACAAGCAACATAAGTTGATTCGGATTTTACGATTTTTATCATGTAACTATATGATGTAGGTACCTATCACAATACAATATTGAGGTCAACCCATTGGCGCAACTAGGGGCCGGGTGCTTTGGGTCCTTAGTACCCACTAAGTCAAAATTAGCACCCCCTTAAAAAAATCTTTAGGTGTTATGTCCTATTGAGTCACAAAAAACCTGGACCTTAAGCACCCCTTAGTTCGAATGCTAGTTGCGTCAATGGGTCAACCTAGCTCGTACATATAACCGGGATTCAAGCTGATCAGGATGATTAACTATTAAGTTAGTTCAGGTGAATATTATATTATTCTACCTCAGATAGGTTATATATTATGGTAATTTTTACATGGCGTGGATGTCCCTGATATAATCAAAAGACGAACTAGCACAACGTAATTTAATAAAATATAATAAAGCGAGAAAATGTATGAACACTTGGAAGTAATATTATTACAAAAAAATAAAATATAATATTTATAATAAATTTCTTACGGACAATAATACGGCAAAGAAACAATTTTTCTATTGAGTTTTGATAAATTTCATAAATCATTTATTTTTATATTTTTTTGTTAGCGTATGACAGTAAAATGTGAAATTGTCGTATGTTCGAGAAAAAATTTAAAACGAACATTACCATTTCAGGGAATTTACTTATATCGAGTAGGTAAATAAAAAAACAAAATTGTGTATTGAAAATTTCCACAAACGGCTCAAAACACACTAAATGGGAAAAAAAGAAACTAAAGTTTTATCGTTATATATAATTACATTCATTTAAGTCATTAAAGTAACGTGAATGTATAGTATAATAATAATTATATTATTATGTGGTTTGAATAATTTTCTGAAACGTCCGATAAATATTGTTCATAATAATAATACTATAATATATTAACGTCATCTCGCACAGGCCACGGTGTTAAACATTATAATATTTCGATAAAAAACGAGACATATTATTATTATTATTAATACTGCGCTGCAGTGTATGCCTCTACCTACATTATAATAATAATATCGTTTTTTACCGATCGCGTGGTTGTGTTTAAAACGATCGGTTTTTTTTTTTACATTTTTTATCATTATTATTTACGTACGTATATAATACATGTACCGATATATATTTTTTGTTGCTCTCCGCAGATCCGCGTAATTATCGCGTCGGGACAGCTTCCTGTAATCGTCGAAAAATCACCCCGGGCATCGATCGACGTTATTATATTATTATTATTATTCTTCGTATTCTCTCTCTCCTTCCCGCTGGACCACTCCTCCCGTCCGACACCACACGCGGACGCCACGACGACCCACTCGACCCCGTGGTAAAGAGAGCGAACTACGCCACTCGACCCCGCCACCGAAGTTTAAAAATATATCGTCGTCGGCACGACGATGATAACATTATGTTATAGATTATTAGTATTATTACTATTATATTACTATGTGATGTTAGGTCCAGAGGCACACCGCGAGACGGCAGCGACGACGCCACGCCGCCGCCCGCGAGTTTCCTGCCGCCGACGAGTCGCGCCGACCATATTATATTATTGGCGGGGACGACGTCATCATTACGGCTCGCACGTGATCCTTATTATTATTTATGCTCGACCTTAACGTATATGTATGTTTGTGTGCGTACTTATATTATAATATACAATAATTGGCGCACGTGACGTATGTATAATAGTGTATACACATTATAATGTTTACGATCGCGTGTTACCCGGATTCGGTCCCTGTGATCGACGTTTGTGTACGAAAATCGGGTACCTACATATATCTAGGTATATTATGTATATCTACGGGCTATAATTTCGGAATCGTAAATTACGTGATTTCCGTTGCAGCGCAGTGTTTGCCACGGTCGCACGAGGTGGTGTGTGTGTATGATATATAATATTATAATATAAATATTATATACATATATATATATATATATATATATATGTATATATAGAGAGAGAGAGAGAAAATAAAACGCTGAACTGGATGCTTCACCATGCGTTCGTCCCCGGATGATGGTAGTTCGGTAACTAAAACTTATCTCGCCATCAGAGTGTAATCGAGTATCGACGGAAACTCGTTGTTAAACTTTTAAAACATTTACAGAATATATCAGTTGTTTAAATTTGATTTTTTTTTTAATTTTTTGAAAACAAATACATATTTTTACTATTTATGTTTTGGGTATAAAAAAGAACCAAAAACTAGTTTAAGAGAGGCATAGGTACTTATAATAGTTATTAGTTATGTATAAAATAACTGCAGTGGATACAATAATCATTTTCCAAAATCATATTTTATAAAATCTATATTGACAGGGAGTAGGGACATACACAGTGAGATACTCTGTATAATGGACAAGTATCTTTGAGCTTATCATAATAGACTGTTAAACATAATACACGACAATTTATAATAATATATTAATATGAACTACCAACATTTTAACGAACCATCCGTTTGGTTTTTTCTTTAATTTGGATTGTATACCGTCGGTAACTTACGCCAGTTTTGATAATTTAAAACCACAAAATATCACAATTTTATCCACCACATGAGTTTAAATGAGTACTTAATGTTATGATATAATGTATAATATGATAATATGAGTTACGACATGTACGCATAATAACATTATATGTGATAATAGTAATAATATAAACTTCAGGTCAGCCATAAACTTCACTAATTTTAATTATATAGTATATAACTACCTGCGTATTTTATGTTGAAAGTTATTTCCGAATAAGGCCAGCCAACAATTTTACGATTATCAATAGTCAATAATAACATGTCTTCATTGATTATTAGTAGTATAGTAAAATTTCCAATAGCTTATTGGCTGATATTTAACTTTCTTTGGCTTTTTGATGACAACATTACTAAACCACCTGAAATGTTGATAATATTATAATGTATGTTTAGTGTTTATCATACTCCGTAATAATAGACTATTGTCTATTAGAAGCCAAATTTGTGACAACAATTATTGATAATAACTAATACGTAATAAACAAATAATTAAAAAAATAGAACATTGTTTCAAATGTATACTTACTTCAGAAAAAAAAACACGAATTGTTTTTCCTACACATTTAATTAATTTCGTTAACAACGCATTATAATTTAGAAATTATCTGTTCTTGTACACAAATATTAAATATAAATGCAAAAGTTCTTGGCTGTTGACGTGACGTGTAAATCAAGCCAATAAAATATTTATTTCTGCATTTCTTTTTATATTATGTAGGTATGAATAAATTATACTAACCACTAACCAAAAATAATCGACGAATATAATTTCAATTATTGGCTACTAGACAGTGTGGTAATGCATTTCTAATATAGCTAGTATAATGATTGTCCCAAGATGTGAATTTGAACGTTAGCCAAAAGCGGTGGATAATAATGTTAAGGTATTATGTATAGCCAACGATTTTGGAAGTGATGTAAAAACATTAAAAACTTTAAAATCGAAACGACTAAAACATAATATAATAACAATGTAATACGCAATATAATATAATATGGGACTTTATAATAACATCTACTGTCGATGGTTGGCATCCAATCCGTGGAATCTGCAGGCCGTATCCTGTATATATTATTTTAGCACTTTTACGAGGACGGCTAATAATAATTGTGTATATAACTGGAAGGACGTTCGAAAAAACAAAAAAAACGTATATTGTGTCCATAATAATAATAATATGTGATGTGCAAAAAACGATGTATTTGATGTATTATATAACATTTTATACATGTACGAGTACAGGGCGATCCACTACATGGGTATGATCGCCCCATTTTTTTTCCAACAATGCAGCCATTCAAAATCATATACTTGTAATTTATAAGTATATCCATAAAGACCATATTTCAGAATTCTTGAGATTTTTATACTACTTTAAGAATGTCCTGTGGATTGACAAACTCTTGTTTTTCAACTGAGAACCCCTATTTTCTACATTATATTATTTCACTTAGGGGTCACCAACCAGTCGACCGCGATAGACTGGTGGATCTTTAGAGGAATATTGGTAGATCGTATCAAAGATAAATTATCATTTATCCCTATATCGGTTTATCTTATTTCAACACATTTTTATGCATTATTAAAAAGTAAAGTATGTATATTAACGAAGAAAAATAATATTATGTATACAATTTATTATTATGCCGGATGTAAAAACATAAATAATATAGGTATTCACCTAAATAAATAGTGGTCGTTCACTAGATACTTAACATTTTTAATGTAGATCACTTCTTGTAAAAGGTTGGTGACCCATGATTTTGTGGATCATTTTTCTGAAAATGTTGACGCATCAAAATCGAAATTCGAAAGAGTAGATTTTGAGTTATTCAACTTTGTGCACTAAAAATAAAAGGTCAACAATGATGGGTTTGGATTATAATATGAATGTGAATTTTTGTGTGAAATGGTGAATTGGTAATTTTAGTAATTAAATCATATTAAAATATCAACATTTAAAATTTGTAAAAAATGGCTTAAGCACAATAAATACTAGATCCAATTTATATTTTTGCAAAACCATTTTTAATGACTAGTATCCTTATATTATTATATACATTTTAATAAATGAAAAACTCTTCGAGTCATGTCAATTCAAATTTTCAGAAAACTTATCCTCAAAATAATTTGCAGTAGAAAGGGAAGATTCTCGTTTGAAAAACAAAAGTCTGTATAGTCGTCCCAGGACATCCCCTAAGTACCTAAAACGAAAAATTTCAAAACACTGGAAACACGGTCTTTAAATAGGTATATTAAAAAATTAGAAAAATCAGGACTTAAAAAAATTATCAATTATTAATGGCAAACAATCGGGGGGTGAGCATGCTCAGTGTGTGAATCACTCTGTATAAACATATTTTTTTAATTCAGGTGAATGCTGGTGTGTGTGGGTGCTTGCGCGAGTGTTTCTGGGAACGTGTTTGCATGAACGAGTGTGTGTGTGTGTGTGTGTGTGTGTGTGTGTGTGTGTGTGTGTGTGTGTGTGTGTGTGTGTGTGTGTGTGTGTGCGTGTGTGCGTGTGTGCGTGTGTGGCTTCCGGAAAACGATCCGTAATGGATTCCACGGGGAGTCCCATTAATTAAAACGCGTAAATTATGCAAGGCAAGGATCGTCTCCTCGCGGGCGCGGCGGTATCCGCAAATTGAATTCTACCCCCAGGAACGTTGTGCACGCGCGCCGTATGCGTATATACACATGTGTGTGTGTGTGAAAGAGATAGAGAGAGATACTGTGTGTGAAAGAGAGAGAGAGAGAGAGAGAGATACTGTGTGTGAAAGAGAGAGAGAGAGAGATAGTGTGGGTGGGCATGTGTGTGTGTCTGTGTGATAGACCGAGTGTACCGCCGAACTGTATTATTGTGTTTAACTTGATCAACGGGCACGGGGGAACACGAGCACGCGGTCGGCGGCTGCTCCGGGGAACCTGAGTAATTTGACAAGTCTATACGACGCGCTGTACAACAATTATTATTATTATTTCATTTGCAAAGCATACAGCACACATACCGCGCACACAATATATACGTACGCGCATATTGTAGCATAATATATAATAATATGTATATATTATATTACAACAGTGTAGGGACGTACGCGCATTTATATAATTACTTTGCGTAAGTCACCGAATGATATTATCGCAGAAACACGGCTGTTATTACAATAATATTATTATTATCAGCTGCCGCAGCAGGGCCAAACGAGCGCGAGACAAGTATTAGTAGGATCGGTTGAACTCCGCGTCGACAGCTTGCAGGGTTAACGAAAATTTGTGTGTATTAAAGTAATTTATACCATGATATTATATTTTGATATATTATATTATAATTGTGATAAATATTTTAATAAATTAACAATGTATCAGTTGTAGGTACATATAACGAGTTGAATCACGCATGTTACCCGAGCATATAACATTTTTGAAACATTTAATATCAGTTGATATAAAAAAAAAATATATCGATTTTAACCAAAATGTTACTGTTTGGCAAGAATAAAAATCGTTTTGTATTAACCGTTGGATGACGTAAATATTATCTAATTATGCGCAGAAATACATAGGACTTTCGTATGTCTCTAAGAGATTTTATCATAATCTAATTTTTGTCGGTTGTATTTTTTGTTTGCCGAGTTCTATTAAAAAAAAATAAATATATATACAATAAACATCTTGGGTATCACGTAACTGTTTGATGTTTTTATAATTCATCAGATGTAATATTCTCACAAAGAAAAAAAAAATAATACCCGGACGATGACAAATGATGCATTCCATCCGTTGCACTTGGTCGAAAATTTCAATTACACGATTTTGTTTGTGAATAACACAGTTATCATTAATTATGTAGTGCATGTACAAATTAATGACATATATAATATTATGATATTATGTTTGAGTTCAGTGAAACCCTTTTTTAGTGACTTGACTAAATCAAATTTAATGGGTACCCCATAAACTAAGCTGAAACGTAAATAAATCCTTCTTCCTACTGAACCACCCCTACTCTTCCACAAATATATTATTAACATCACAGTATTATTATACATATATGTATTTTCGGGTAGGTTATAATTTATTCTGCTTAATTTTTGTTTTGTTTTATCAATATTATATTAAACAAACGGTTACGCAATTTCTCGGCTTTGCAGTAGCTATAAGTTAGATTATAATATGTGTGTGATTAAATATGTACCCGTCACCAAAAGGGTCAACTCAAAAAGTAGATTTAAATGTGTACCTGTTATAATTGTAAAGTATATTAGTAGTACCAATGATTATAAATAAAATATAATATTAATGCATAATAGGTAGGTATTATAGCCATATAGGGATCGTGATAAGATATTTTATATAATATTATAATTTAGTTATGTGTATAATGTTATGATGTAGATATGCTCTTGAAAAGCCAAAATAAAATAATAAATTAATATTTCCAAGTACAAAATAAAAATATATACACTATAAAGAACTCACAGCGTTTGAACCGACACTTCGGTATTTTTTGCTGCCCTAAATGCAACACTTAATCTAGTTTTTGGATCAAAAATATTTTAATATTCGATTTTTTTCTTCTTCATTTTTGGTATTTATAAAAGTACGCGCCTACTTGTTTGGACCGCATCAGGTCGATCACAATATCGTCTTTCCTTTGAAAAAACGAGTTTAAACCAGCATTGAATGCATGCGCTTGGATTATAATATAATACTTGGTATGAGGAGTCTGACTTCCGCTAAAAAAAAATACGATGGATATAATACGGTGAAGCCGTTATACTGGCAAATCTATAATATTGCTACTCGAGTCTTTAAGTCTCACGTCCGCGCGCGGTCCCACTGTGGCGGCAAGTAAAGGGAAACACGCGGGAAAATGTGAGGGTGATCGCGGCGTCACCCAACATCTCATGTGACTTGTCATTTATTGAACAAACATACTTGGTTCTATGGATCGGATACGGTCGAGTTGCACAATATCGTTGACTTGTTGTGAAAAACGCATTTGAACCAGCGCCGTGTGCACTCGGGTCATATAACATGATAGTGCAGGGTACGATGATTCTGTCTAAAGGAAAAATATTCGGTGGGTAATATTATGGTGAAGCCGGTATACGTGCCACACCTATAATATTGCTACTCGAGGCTTAAGTCGCACGTCCACGTACGATCCCGCGGCGGCAGAAAATATAGGGAAATACGCGGGAAATACGCGAGGGTGACCGCCGCCGGGGGATGGTGTAAAAAAATAACTGGTACATTATAACGATACACACGACTTCGTGTCGGAGCAGGGGATGTGCAGCACACGACACGTCGCTCATATAATGTTCTGTGCGCTGTATTACACGATGGCAGAAAAGACGGAGAGTGCGGCGAGTGCATATATTATTATTATTTTTATTTTTATTATGCTGCTGCTGCTGTTGCAGTGATCTACATTATAACGATGGTGAAAAACGTCACGTTCCGTACACGTTATATAGTGTGCCCATTGTGTTCCGCCAGTGATTCATCGGCGTGCGCACCCTCTTCCGGGGTGACTTTGGTTTGGGGGTGGGGGCGTGCAGAAAATATTACACCGTCGAAGATTACGGCCGATATCGGAATATTATATTATATTGATTCTCCCCCCCGAGTCGGGCCGATTCGCCACCGCCTCGTCGAGGGGGATCGAATCTAGCGGCAAATTGACTGGCGGCAACACATCATAGAGACGGAATTCGCCAGTGATGTATATTAGCCGTATATAAATCCAGGGGCTTGCAGGTCATTTTATTGCTCTAATTTTGACGTGTGCCGGGTCGTTTGCACGAACAAATTGGGGTGGACGTGCGGGAAAATTATACCCTCCCCCCGACGGTTGAACGAAAATCTAATTTCGAAAACTCCCGAATTGATATCGCACGCGTCTAATAATATTTTCGTCGAAAATATTTAATAATATAATTAATCCAAGCGTGAAAAATATGACGGAAATCTTGAAATTGAAAATAATGTCTTGACAAATATTGTGTGTATAATGTACATAACATTATGTTAAGTTCTCCCCGACGCGACAACATAATGCTTTATATAATATGCTTTATCTCTGCTGTTTTGGCTTTGGAATAATAATAGTAATAATAAAAAAAATATATTATCATTATTATTACTGTCATTAGTTTTTTCTTACAAATTCCATGTTTCCGGAAAACAATGTCAAATGAAAGACGTTATACGTATACGAAAACTCCGTTTCGGATTAAACATTGAATACTAAACAAACAGAAACACTCGACGATTAATTGCATTAAATGTTTCACCATGACTTCCGTTCGAATAAAGAATTGCAGAAAAATATCATATTATATTATAGTTGTAGTTTCCGTCTATATCCAGTTGTTATATAAAATATTATTACGATGTTTGTATGATATTATTTGTATAATTGTATAGAACATTAATCATAAAAAATAGCTTGGCTCATAATATTATTTGGATGGTTAAAAAATTAGATTAATATGTTGATATTGTTTAGTCTAGTTTGTAAGGTACTAAGGTACTAGGTCAAAATTTAAATGTCAACATTAGTTTGTATATTGACCTTAATTATTACACATTCTGGTTCCATTTTTTATCCAAACGTGTTTAAAAAGAGTCGGAATAAACCAATTATTACAATAAAAGAATAATAATATTACATCTAACTGGATTATAAATTCAGCTCATGTTCATGAATGGGAAAAAATTATCAAAGAGCTCACTTCCGTTCTAGGCCTATAGTAATGTTTATATGGAGGCTATACGATGCATCGGAATATAATTCTTCGACTTCCTGTCAACCGATTAAAAACAAAAATAAAAACAATTGAATGCAATTCCATATGATTTTTCGACATCATGTCGTGCCAAACTGTCTCGGGTAAATTATATTATATCAAACGTTTTACCTTTCACAAATATTAGTAAAATTAACAAACATTAAGTATACAAATTAAATTATATAATAACATAATATATTATGCTTAAATGTATTTATAATAGTTTAGATGAATAATTTGTACAATACTATATCATTGCACTTAAAAACGCAGTTGTAAATTGCAAATTCAAGTCAAAAGTTGCAGCAGCAGTATATATAATATTATTATTATATTCTCAACATAGTAAATAGGTACTCAAATCGTTATGACACATCAGTGTGTGGTATCGTGGATTTTAAAACCACCATAATATATTGATATACATTAAAGATACGTATTGAATCGTTTTAATGAACTTACAGCCGGTAGACGTTTTAAACCATTATAAATATTTATTCGGTTATACGGTTTACTGAATAAAGCAAGTCCATAATAAGCAGGATTTCAATATTTTTGGTAAAACCAGCCGGAAAACTTAACTAAGTACTAAATTTTTGTTCGGTTTCCCCTCCCGATACCATCGTTACAATGGTAAACTAATATTTAATCAGGACGTCCACGGTAAATACACTACGACAAAGTAAATAGTCGACATCGAGGGGATATGTACTCAAAGGGACCGGACTTCCATTAGACAACTCGACACGATTTCATGGGCTGCCTCGAGAAAAATGGGCTGATTTAAAAGTGACATGATTTTATCGTTTAATTAAAAAAAAAATACATTTTATTATTACAAATTTTAATGTAAATAACAATTGTTGATTTGTTTATGTATATGTTATTATCACAGCCACACTGAGCCATGGAATATTTCAATAATATCCCTGCATACGGCAATTGTCAGTTATAATGATGAGATCTTAATATATTATTATCATTTATCATTATGATATTATTATTTTATTGTTATTTTAATGTTTCAATTTAAGTGGTCAAGTATTTTCATAACGCATCATTGAGTTTAGATGACAATATTTATCTATTGTAACACATATAAAATAAAAACAATTTTAGGATTCATTTTTGCAATAATGTTAAAATACAATGTTATATACCTACAAAGTGTATTTAATCCTTAAAAGTTGAAATAGATTGAAAAAATGTATGATTAATAATTATATATTATATTGAATTTTCAGCAAAGTGTTCTGCATAGGTATTTTTTGCATAATGTTATTACTTATTATAGTCTATAATCTATATATAATATGTTGATACACCTATGAACTATATTTTTCCTGTGTTATTTAATATTTTATATCAATAATTTAATAATTAAAATAATGTTAATTTTGTCTCTGTTTACATAATATTTCCCATCAGGAGTAGATAGAGAACATTTTAACAGAGGGTGCTAAAAAAAAATCGTTATACCTTTCTATTTTAGATTACATAATTGATAGTATAAATTTATTTTATATGTGGCTTAGGTGACAGGGGGTGCCCGAGCACTCATAGTCCCCCTCTCCCCTAAATTTGTGCAGCCATCACCCTATTATCTTATACTATGTATAGTTTATGCGTTATTGTTGGTAGATAAGAACACGACCGCAAAGTGAGCGTTTTTCTCCACGTACGTGGTAGCACGATTTAGTCACAGTTTAAAATAAATAAATAAAATTACTATTCATCGATATACCTATCATTTGCACGTATTAATAGTCAACAAGTAGCTTTTTTTATAAACTATTAAACTAGTCATTCTAATATTTTATTAAACATAGAGCTATTATATCTGCACAATACACGTTTATCATAGTCGAATGAAACATATGTTGCAATATATATGCAATATACTTTCTCGTATTCGAACCTGTCTAAACGATTTTCAATATTTCAAAAACAATGATTCCACCAGTTTTAGTATGAGAATAAAAAACAATGCTACTACGATTGCTTTTTTTCTGCTTGATATTTTTTATACATAATATTGCAATCAGGAGTTTGTGGTAGGAGGGCGAAGAATGCACTGCGATAACAACGGCAACACGGAAAAAGGGTTGTACAACAGTTTTCTGTCTTTCTCGGGACGGTTAAATCGTTGCGAATATAATATATATATACATATACGTTTCACCTAACCCCAAGCGATACGCGTACATTCATCGTGTATGATAGAATGGCGGAAGCCGTGGGGTTTCCAAAACTGTCAGGGCTAAAAGTGTTTGTGTGTTCAAACGGCTGGAAAACGAGAGCAATATTCTTCTTTCTATTTTTCCTCACGCCCCCGCCGTGTTACCATTCCGCTACTATATACCTCGTCACCCGTCGATGAAATCATTTTACGTTTTCCAATAATGTCTCCGGTATTGTCCTAACACGCGTCGTGTAGTTTTTTGGTAAGAAAAAAAATATAGACGAAAAACATTGAAAAAAACGGCGAGCAAAACCTTAAAAGACCCTCCCCGAAAGAAAAAAACCCGAAAAATCGATCACATCATTCCCACTCCTTTTAGTCTCCGTCGTCCTTACTATACTTACATATATATATATATATATTTATTATATATGGTCACACACGCCGTAAAGAAACTGGATTCTTCAAAATGGCAAAGTATTGCAAAAGTTTCTCTTTTCCGAAACAACGATAAAAGTATTAACACCATCTGCACTTTGCCGGATTACTCTTATGTGCAAGAAATCCCCTTTGCTACGGCTTTTTTCATTCTTTTTATTTTTGACGTATTCACTCCTATACACTCTGAAAACACATTATCGTCTTAGTTTTCAGCTCACAAGCAAATATATACGAGGATGGAAATTTGATTCCACAAATAAGACTAAAGAGACTGCTATACGAAGACGTGATGAAATACCAATACATTCGGATCCGATCCAATTTTCTTGGAGATATTTTTCTGGGTTCACATATGGAACATTTTCTTGTATATAGCAGACAATCCAATGATCCGTTGAAAAACGTCACACTCCTACATCAAACCGAATTTTACACGCTATTGTTTTGCATATTATCCGAATGAAAGTTTTCCTCACATAGAGTGTGATTCACCAAGCATGCTCACGGCTCAGCCCCTTTCCAATCTTCGAATAAACAATTTATTCAATTCCCTATTTTAGGAATTTCTAAGTAGGTACAAGCACATAAAGAATATAATATTTTCAATTAATTCAATTTTGTATTGCATTGTAATCTTGATGGCAATTTAAACTTCTTTTTTTGAAATAAGAAACCCCCTTTTTTACTATAAATTATTGAATAGATGATTTTTTTTAAGTTTTGTTATATGTATACATGTCTAAATTGAAATCCGAACTAGAAATGTTTAAGTCTTACGAATAATTTTGAATAACAGTCCATACAATTAATATATTATATTTTGCCTACTGGATCTAGTATTTATAATACTCAGAACATTTTACAAGAAATAAAATATTGATAGATTAATATTATTAATTACTAACATTTTCTCATAATCATGAAAGCCCCATATCTTCCAAGCCTATTTTCATATGTTTTATACTTGGATACACGTCAAAATATCGCGGCAATATTGTCACGGTAAAAATATCGCAAAAGTAAATATGTCGTTGGTACAAAAATATCGTGATAATATAGAATTTCATTTTCGTGACAATTTAAGTTAAAAAATTATTATAATACAATATTATAAGTACAGACATATATAATTAATAATTTTATAATACATACCTAGCGTCTTATTTTCATGACAATTTAAGTAAACATAATAATATTATAATACAAAATAATAATTACATTAATATATAATTAATAGGGTCAACACTTGTATGCATTTGCATATTTTATTGGTTGGTCAAAAAAATAGCTAGTTTATTAGTTTATGCCAAAATTTGTTTTATAACCAAACGATGCTGTATACAAAATTTAATTTTGCATATTTTGGTATTTTTGCATTTTTATAGCATATTTTAGCATTTCGTATATTTTTGGAGCATAATATATAAGATCTTAAAAACTTAGGAATTATAAAGTATTAAGTTGTTTCGCTCATATATCTTATTATAGGTATTCAGCTCATTTATGAAAAGAGGTCATCTAATCTTAATCGCTAATCATTATTAATCATTTTTCATAATAACATATTTTTAGATCATATTTTAAGTGCATATTTTGGTAATTTTTAGGGTATAACTGTATAAATATTTTATTGATTTTTAAGGCATTTTTTTGGCCTTGATAATTAATAATAGCGTTTTCGTGACAATTAAAGTTAAAAAATTATTATGATACAAAATAATAAATACAGTCATATATAATTAATAATATCGTTTTCGTGACTATTGAAGTTATATTACCAAATGAATACTGTCGTGTGTGAGCGTTCGTACACGAAACAAACAAATTAGAAAATTGATATCTTGCGATAATGATGACACGCGAGATTATTGAAGTGCTATGAAATGAACCGTGACGTTATTTCCTCGATATTATTACAATATTGCTGCGATAATTTGACGGGATACCATTATACTTAGTAGGTGTATGAAGTTAAATAAGTAAGTTACTACTAGTTAAAATGGATTTGGTCAGATACATAAACATTTTTAGAAATGTCATCTGCTTCAATATTCAAAATAAAACTGAAAAAGAATGTTTCACAATATTGAAAATGATAAGTTGATATTGCTACTGGACACACTTTGAATAGTATAATAATTAATAAATCTAAGTGTTTCAAAATAATATGTTCCTTAAGACAGTATACCTTAAAGTTCCAAAACACTGTAGTTGAATAAATTCTTTATTAAAAATAAAAATGTGGGTAATATATTATAATATTTTACGAACAGAGACGAAACACGAGCATTATTTAATGTATACAATAATGGTGCATAGGCACATAGTGTTTGTCTACAACATATACATGTCTACTATCTAAATATAATATAATATATCCTTTTTATTGGATCTGAAAACATAACGTCTGTGTTCGAAGTGTATGACTTATATTGTTTAGAAATAAATTTGTAAAAAGTTAAAAATATATAGGTTTCCAATAAAAATGACACTTTCGGTTTGATGTATTCTATTGTTAGATCTATAATAATATGAACATGAGAGTATGATGTATAAAAACTACTTACCTAACTAATGTGTTGGACGAAAAAAATTAATAAATGTTCTTGAAAAAATAAACTGCTTATCTTTTATAAATCGGTTTGGATATTTTATAATAAATGAACGGACAAGTTATAACTAGGTAGTAAAGGTTAAGCCCTTGTATCTTAGAAAGCAATATTTATAAACACATTTATTCGGTCTTTTATATTAATAGGGGTTAGATAGTTTCTATGATGTTATTTTATTATTGTTTACCGTGTAAAATATAATAATTGTTTGGCTATTTTTTCCTTCACATACCGTTGTGTTCAACAAAAAAAGATATCATAATATATTATACATTAATGCTCCTCACATAGCACCTGCTCTATACATGTCATCTAACCATAATATTAATTATCCGTTATGATTTATTACATCGAAGTCGCAGTTGACTGACCCGGCACACTACTCATACCCTCTATAACGTAAATTGTAATTTTTTGTTGTTTTAATCGATTTGTGTTTTTTTTTTCAGCAATGCTCGTCCTGCGACTGCACACTGTGCTCGCGTCTTTGTACTTTACGGTGTATATATATATATATATATATGTCGAAAGTATAGGAAATTACTTCGGTAGGTCAACTTCGTAGATGTGAATTCTGTCATGGGAGTACAGTCAGATGACTGATCGGCTATTCGGCACTATAGTCTGGTAAATAAAAGTGTAGGGGAGCGTGATTTAAAGCTCAGCATTTCCACCCTTCCTCTTACTCACTTGCAATGGATAAGTCACGCTGCCGCACGATGATTGATACGGAACCGTTTTTGGCGAGACAGTTGTTTATTTTTTTTCTCGTTCCCTCGGCAATCTCTTATTTTGATTATCTGATATTTTACTGATCAAAAGCAATAGAGTTATCGAAAATATGATTACATTCATCCGCACACAAAGGTGGAATCAAGCGAGTGTAAAATGTGCGGTTCAGTGAATTCTGCTACGAAGTAACAATATTCGTAACACGTGGTCACTATATAATAATAATAATAATATCATGTGGGAATTATACCATTATCTCTGAAATCGATGTATTACTATATTATTGGTGATATTTTGTGCAAGCATGATAAACATAATGTATTTACTAACACTGTCATAGTATTATGTGGACAAATTATGCGGATAAATTAATATTTTAAGCAAAGTTATGCATTTGTACGAATACTATTCGGTACTATTTTATATATTTTTATTTTATTTTTAAATATAATTATTATTCTTATTGTACAGTTCAATTATAAATCCATTGGAATCTATATTATTTTTAATCGCTCAATAATTATCTAAAATAGGTACGGAGTTCCAAAATTTAAAAAAGAATCTAAATAATATTATCAAAATTCTTTTCAAACAAGTATTATGAATTATTATTAAAATATGATTATAATATCACTTATCAATATCGTATAAAACGTTATCGTGTTAAAATAAAACTTAATTATATTCACTTTAATCATAGAATATTGTTTTCAGTAAGTC
>NC_042495.1:9773049-9796353 GCF_005508785.2 Acyrthosiphon pisum | reverse complement strand
TAATCCTTGACAAAAAGACTGACGTGGAAAAACCCACCTCCATTCCAAAAGGCTATCCTTAAATAATCGCATGCGTATTTTCAGACCCCTGTTAATTAGAAATAAGTGTTCCCCCCTTAACATCAAAACTACTAATCTACAAATCTCTTCTCAAGCCTATGTGGACGTATGGACTACAATTATGGGGTGCGGCAAAAAAATCAAATATTAATAGAATCCAATCATTCCAAAATATTTCGCTTCGACGATTGTCCAATGCTCCCCCCTATATCTCTAATCTAGCCCTTCATAACGATCTCTGTATGAGAACAATAGAAGCGGAAGCACGCATTTTCTATACACGTTTCCATAAACGACTTCAAACCCATACAAATCCTCTTATAAAAGACCTCTCTATCCTTACACTCCCAGGAAACCCTAACCGTAGGTTAAAAAGAAAGTGGTGCCGTGACCTGTTACAAAACTTTAATGTCTAACTCTCTGAATAATAATAATATAAACAATTAAAAAAAAAAAAAAAAAATTTTTCATTTGCCAAGAACCACTAATGGGTGGCTGCTTATTCCAAACAATCATGTTCTACTACTTTTATCATATAAACTTATTGTGCTTCAAATAGTATAGATTGTTTATGCCAAATAAAAAATAAAAAAAAAAAAAAAAAAAAAAAACGTTTTAATATTTTGTTTAAATTTAATATTATTGTTTTGATGTTCTTTATGTATTTTCTATAATATCAGGGATCACCAATATTGGAGGGCTACCTTAGAAATTTAGGAAGTTTTCAGGACCCATAAAAATTGAATATAGGTACGCATGTCTATCCAAAGAAAGTAAACGCAATCAAATTATATAAATGAAATTGATAAAAACCTAATCCAACCATAACTAAAAATTATTTTGAAAATAAATTTCCTGACTCCTGATAAAGTTTGTCCACAAACCACTATTGGTGACCGCCGTGGCCCTGTCTATAGCTTGATATATTGTTGTAGACGTAATATAATAACGCGATTGTAAAATATCCATTCCGTTGATATCGTCTATGGACTCCACGTTTTAATCTCATAATATATTCAACGCTATACAGTCGAATTGGATAACAGTAAAGGGAGCTTTAGAAGTATACATTATACTTGAAGTACTTATTATGTTTTCATAGGAAAATAAAAAGATTCGTTTCGCGAATCGAATATTGTGAGTACGTAGGTACAAGTATTAAATATTTTATTACGATATACGGTTTTTCGGAAAGCAATGATGAAAAAATAATTCGGTAGAAACGTGGCACAATGCATCTTATACGTGACGTGCGTGTGTACGTAAAAGTCGGGTTCCTGTAGCTATACATGTCACGAAATCGCATAATATTATTGCTTTTTTACAATGCAAACGCTTAAAATATTTATCCAAAGAGATTTCTTTTATTTCTTTATAAAAGTGCGTGGGGCCGTAAGTCCGCAGAACGCGCCACACAACAAAAAAATATTATATCGCGTAGAATATTATAGCGACGGCCTTCCCCCCCGAACACACGTGGTCGCGTCGTCGTCGGTGTACCATATACGCGGTTCTAGACGACCGTGACCACACTCGATTGCGCCGGACGACAAAAGTTTCGTATTATTGTGATTATTATTATTATTACTATCATCATTGTCGTCATTGTTGCGCGAGGGGACGCCAAATGTGTAATACAACAATGAGTCAATATAGAGAGCTGCGGCGGCGGTTCTGTCGGTCGGCAGAGGAGGGTCGTCTCTTCGGGATACCCGCGATGTATATTTTGTGATGTCAGTATACTACACACACACACACCATACGCGTAGAATACAGCCCATCCGGGTGTGTAAAGTTTTCCATTTTCACCCTGTATACAAACATCCTATTCAACGAATTAAATAATTGTACTGCGCTATGCTATTGTTGTATTTGTTATTTGTATTATTATTTTTAACGTTCAGATTTTAATTTCACGATTGTTGTGTGTCGAACGCGTTTTGAAATCAATTCAACAAACGTTCGTTTATAGATTTTAAAAACTAGGAGTGGCCAACCGGCGACACACTGATATTATAGTCCCATCCGGTGGCCGTTCAATCCGTATTTTGTTGGACCAGAGCCTTTAATAGTTTAATGAGATTTATTTATTTTTAAATTTTTTACACTTAGGTAATAGCATTATTCAAATAAGTATTACAATTCATTTAATAAATATTTTTTTTCAAAATTTTTTTGCTACCGATAAAATTCATAACTTAAAAAATTTATTACACACGCATTTGTATAAATCATTTTAAATGGAAATATATAAATAAAAACAGTCTTAATAATGTAATCAATTCTACTACGCTCAAGTCGCGTATAATAAAAAAATAAATTCTGTAAAAATGTTTATTACATAATATTTAGTTAATCATATTAAGCCAATGCTATCACCTACATTAACAATAAATAATAATGCTCATTAGATTTCCAACTAATAAAATCAATGCTCTGACTCATCGACCCGCGACTATGCGACATCGATCCAGCAATCAAGTAGGTATTCGGTTTAATTCTCAGGTGTAAAAGGAAAAACTCTGTGCTAAAGTATAATACAAAATTATATATCGTATATTGAATTGGTACCTATATATATTTTATTTTTTATTAAACAGTATAATTTTACTACAAGGCCAAACTAATATTTATTCGATACTGTATAATTCACTTTAATATTATTTTACTGCCAATAAAAATATATTAAAAGTAGGTACTTGCCATTACGAAACGATATAAAATATATCAAAAACAGTTAAACTCGTATAATCACATAGACACATAATAACTGTTTCGGTGATTTAATCACAGTGTTGTTATTTTTATTTTAAATTATTATCAAGCCCATAAAATAGATTAGCATTCACGTCCGAGCGCACAGGTTTGTTTAATAAGACGAAAATCGAAAAAAGTCATTATAAAGGTAATATATTATTCTGGGAAATTTATCGTTAGATTTCTCGAGTGCTAAAATAACGGTTTTCGAGATAAAATTATTTTTTTTTTTAGTTTTCACACTGTTTGGTATAATATGATTTAATAAAATGCAAGAATGTGTTTGTATAAAATTATTCTCCAAACGCGCCACATTATCCCGTTCCTATAGTGGCCACAAATCGCGATCGCTAAATATTATTGTGTGTTGGACGCGTCTGCCGTTTGCCGACACTTTTACGTGTCAACTACAACCCACACACACACACACACACACACGAGTGTGCGTGACCATATTATACCCGAGAGAAAATGAAAGATGCAATTTTTTACCCATTCATTTTTCAGCACACGTATTTCTTGTGTGGAGGCTCCCCGCTAAGGGGCGTTGCGCGTGGACAGTACCTCGTGTATATTAATATTCCGTGTAAGCGTTTGCCGATCGCCTCCAGGCGATAAGTTCGGCATATCACACCTTTCCGCCGGCCACCGTCTCATCCTCATTCACCCTCCCCCCCCCCCCCCACAGCCGGATATTCTACGATCCAAATGGTGCGAATATCTTCCTTTCTTTCCCCTCGTCCGAGTCTGCCAAGTGCCGACCAAATACTACATAATAATAATATATAATAATGTGGGTGTGTGTGTGTGTATATATTTATATATATATATATAATATAGGAACTAGCTATATACCAGAGCAAAAACACATTCTATGGTGGTATACTATTTTTTTCTAAGCTAACGACCCGAGAAAATTTTCGCCTTTGCCTGCGTATATCGAATAATTTATTATTTCATTCCCCTCTGCGGGCATGAATCGAATGGTTAGTAGTAATGGTGGGGTTCTGGTGGTCGTAGGCGGCGAGGAGTGGTGGTCTTCTAGGTATGATAGTTCGGGTGCGGCTGTAGTTACGGAGTTTTCTTGGATAAGAAGTAGTATAGTATTGTGTGTGTGTGTGTATGAGAGAGAGAGAGAGAGTGAGTGAGAAAGAGTAAAAGAAGATATGGTTTTTCGGACTGGCGGCTGTCAACGGCAGAATGGTGACGATGACAAATGCATTTCTACCAGGTCGACAGCAGTGGCAGGCAGCAGCAGCGGTGGAAAGGGTGGTGGCTCTTCTATTTAATAAAATATCAGCGGGTTCCGGGGGTGACTTGCATGTGTGCGTGTATACATATATTACATACGTATAAAAATATATTATATATACGAGTGTGTGTGTGTGTGTGTGTGTGCACGAGCGTACTCCTTAGGCGATAAGGATCATATAGTTATATATATAATATACGAGTGTGTGTTTGTGTTTGTCGTCCGCCAAAAACAGTTAATGGAAATGGTGCGCGTATTATTTTCTTCAGGAGCCGGAACAATACGTCCGCAGATTAAAATCCGAAATGACGTCCGCCGTCGGAAAAACGACCGTATTAAACGGTATTGAATAATATTATAATGATAATAATATGAAAAGCGTATAATAATATTATCCGTCAACGCGTCGCGGATAACGAAAAAACTGCCATGCCGCCCAGTCGTCTTGGAGTTTTCCGCTGCAGGACGAAAATTTAAAATCGGTTTACACTGTACATTATAATAATATTTTACACTTTTTCGCACTGTGTGAACTCGAGTATATGTATGCCTATGCCAGCCGAGGTTGCAGTGGATTCACTATAATATACGCTGTATACACTACAATAATGTATACTTATGCAGAGTAATAAAATAAGAGTGTTTATGCGCAGCGTCGTCCGTCCGTCATGACTTCTGTATTCCGGAATCGTGTTTACGACCCACACGATAACTTAATAAACTGTTCACAAAACTATAAAAAAAAAAAAAAAAATTAAATAAATAAATAAATAAACGGAATAAGTACGTTATGAATAATATTAATAATAATAAAAAAACGCGACACATAACGAACCGCGTTTAATGTCCTTATATTAGAAAAGTAAAAAAAAAAAACGAGTTAAAGATATCTTATGGCCGTCATTTTTATTTCTCGAGTATAATATTTATACGCTAAAGGTAGGTAGTAGGTACTATAATATTATTCGGTCAATAAAGTATTACGTCATTTACCGTAACGTCCTATGTGGTATGGTTATAAAGGATAAGTAATACATGTTAACATTAATGTCCATGCTTTACAATATATATCTGCAATATAGCCAATTACAGAATATCTCTCAAGTACCTGCAGCTACCTACTTATATATTTTTTTCGAAACTAAAGTATTTGTGTATTTTCATCGATCATGTCTGTAAAATTGGTATGACAAACAGCTGTGTACCTACAAGTTACAATATGTTTAATGCAATCGATGTAATTTAAAAATAATAACATAGAATATACGTGACACCTGTAGTTTCCCATATTAGATTTTTAGTTTTCAGCTTCAGAAGCCAATTCACTGATAAATGTAACGATAATAATATTATGTTTGATTTTACAGCTGAGATTAGGTTATCCGTATAAATTTACTGTTAATAAGACAGAATCAGATATAGCAACGTAGGTACGTATAGATATTCAAAATAACACATAATATAATATTATAGAAAATGATAAAATATTATTTACCAATATCCCAATAAAACTGGTAACTGGTATCTAAAATGTTGAGTAAATAAATTTAAATCGTGACATATTTATTCTAATAATTATGCTTTAAAGCAGTACCTATATTGTGTCTTGCGTATAGTTTATTGTAGCACAATATATTTTGTATTAAGTACCTATCTATTTGTGTGTGACTGCTGACTATGATCATTTTACTATGATGTTAAAACTTACAATATTATTAATTATTATATTCTCCTGATTAATATTATAGTTTTTAATATACTTGTACGATACGAATTACGTGTACGGTGTATCTATTGATACTCTTTAATAATTGTATAATGTCGCAGAAACTGTCAGAAACTATTTATTTTTGAAATACAGAGTTTTTCCAAAACTTAATAATTAGATATTATGTTTTTCATAAGAAAAAATGTGTATGATTAAATTCTTGGCTTTGGCATAAAACACAATATGAGGCGCTAGTTGCTTAGTAACCGCTACCATGTCGTCCGTAAACTTACTGCAGTAAGCGATTTGCGGCTTATCGGCAAATGTATACAGATTTCCAACGGACGCTAGGCGACGGCGCGGTACAGGCTGTACTTGTCAAAGTCTTTCGACCTCCAATTATAGAAGGCCTCACATTCAGGAAATTTCAGAGGATCAATTAGTATTTATACCGTAAAAATAACATAATTCAAACTGTAATTACACCTATAATATAATATTATTATCATTTATCAAGGAGTATAGATTTATTGTTATCTAATTCAGAAAATACAGATAATAAAGATTTAAGACGTGCTATCCTTAATTATGACGCCTCAGCGCTTATTAATGAATTATTTAAACTACAAAATGTAACATATTCACTGAATTTTACCTAAATTTTACCAGCAAATTTACCGAAAAATGTTTTCTGGTAAATTCTACATACCCAAGTACGCCATCCTTATACATTATACAAAGTAAGTACTAACAGCCGAAAAATCAACTCATCACTTGAAAATGTTAGATATTTAGGTACCCCACCATAGAAACTCGCGGTGTCTGATTGCGTTTAGTTATCAAAATTGTACATTTTTAATAGCCCATGTGTGTTCGCACAAGTCTTGCTGATATTTTTGCTATGATATATTATTGTCTAACTAGTGCGTCCAAAATTTAGCATTACACGGGTGTCGTTGCTTCGGTTTTCAAAAGTATTTTTACATTTTTAAATATGTAATTCATCTCAAACGTCATGATTCAACATTTTTAAGTTTTATATTATATTTAAAAATGTGAATAGTAAAATTTAGGCCTAGGAGTATAAATTTAAAGCCCGACAGGTGACGCGTTAGGTCATCTGCGCCTACTACAGTAGATATTTGTAGCACGACACGTGTTAATAAAAATAATCATATTCTTCTGCACAACTGTAGTCTGTAAGTTAAAAAAAATAAAATGAAAACCATAAAAAAAGATATGACCTTATTACACAAATTATACACGAATCGTATATAATAAAGAATTCTACTACAATGTTTTATATCATAGACAATAATATTACCATTTACAATAATATATTATATCAAACTATTTTTATGTATCATTATTATTAATTAATGTTATAATGTTACATCCGCGAGGTACTGAGGTGTAATAATTTTTAAAAAATAATCATACCTATTATTTGTAAAACCACTTGTACTTTACTTTATATAATATACAATGATACATTTACGAAATTATGATAGAATGTAGTACATAAAGTATACGTCTTCTAACGATAGTATTATATGCACAGCCCTTTTGTGATATCCTTTCACGTAAACGTTCGTAATACGTCTTCCTTATTCTCGTCATCAGCGGGACGGTCGGTCGGTCGGTATAGGCTCTGCAGAGCATTACTATTATTATTATGGAAGTGAAAATTTAAAATAAATAGCGTCGTAAGCCATTAAGGAGTATCGCTTTGAAGATAAAAGTAATAATAAAAAATTATATATACCTTTTGCCGGGAAAAAGCATAAAACTGACGTTAAAAAAAACAACACACAATATTCATCTTAAACGTCTGAACATGGTAGACGCAGTGGCGTAAAGCCGGCAGCGGATAGGCAGGTACGTTATATGTAAAAAATACTGCGAAAAACAAAATACAATATCTTTAAGATAATATATATTATTATATAGGTAACGGTATATACGTGCAGTTCTGGATATTTATATAAAATATCGACGCACAGTAACTACTAAAAAAAAAATGGCGAATGTAAACAATTTTTTTTCACCGTGGAGTACGTATTATTATACATTTTTATACGTAGGTATTCCGATCATTTTTTACCCTCGTTAGCTGCTTTAAAGAATATGATGTCTACATATAAAATATTATATATTAAATAACATAATTTTTTGATGTTTGAGACTAATATTATTAGTTTATTTGTATACGTTGCTTTATTACCATGCAATTCTAAGTATCGACAGCTATTATTATTATCATAATACTTTTATGAAGAAAATTTTTTTATTTTTTGTACTTTTTTTTTAGTTCCATGTATTGTATATATTGTGTGGATAGTGAGTGGTAGATGCGGAAGGTTATTATTAAATTAAAACAAAGGAGGGCTTGCAATTAAAAACAAAATAATCACCATGCGAAAAATAAAACATTTGCTTTTTTTTAAATTTCAATCATTTTTTTGATAAAATTTAGTTTTAAGTTAAAAATAGATATTGAATTATTTATGTTTATTAATTACTAGCTGAACCCGTGCACTTCATTGCCCATTAAGTGTACCAACTATATGTGAGTCAAACTTTTTTCAATTCGTTATTTAATATTCGGTGTATGGTTTCAAAATTAATCTTAAATTTTCCATTGCCGGAATAAAAATTCTAATTCGCAGCAGTACATTATCAGGTAGGCAATCTACCTGCGGTAGATCACGGACCCCGTGCTGTATGTATGATTTAACTCTAAAGTATCAAAGTTATACCAAGCTTGTCGTATTCTACCTATGGTGGATTTATATAATCAATCAATACAAAATCCTAACCTAACCTAACCGTACTAAAATCAGATGAATAAACGCAAACGCATACAAAAAAATTCATTCAAATCGGTCTAACCATTTAGGAGGAGTTCAGTCACAACACACGTACAGTAGAATTATTGCGCTTAGCAACACATTCTGCGATTCATTTTTATATTATATGAAATCAACAAACATGCCCGATTAACCAATAGCAACCAATATTATATAATGCACTGTTGCCCCACTGTTGTATTTTTGACATACAGATATGAGATTTCCTACCTTTCCGGCGGATTTTCCTAAAATTTTGTTTCGTAAAAACCTTCTCCTGGCAGTTACGAACATCTTAAAAAAAATTTGAGCCAAATTGGACCAGCCGTTCTCGATTGATGAATTGTTATACATTTTTGTCTCCATTTTTATATATGATTATAATAATACCCCGAAATCGCTGTAAAGTAAGATTAAGATTTGTGTAATTGAGCTAGTCGGTGTTTTCTATACAACTCATAAATAATAATATAGCCACGAAAAAATTATCTACACGCTGATAAAATACACACACAAAAAAAAGGCGAGAGTACAGGTAGATGGAAACCCTCTGGCCGCCGTGCCGTACTGTATTTCCCGTAATCGGTCGACTACTATTGTTATTATTATATGAATATAGATATACAAATTTTTTTTACCGATTTCAACCCTTTAAATTCAAAATTTCGAAAAATCCTTTCTTAGCGGATGCCTACACCATAATAGCTATCTGTATGACTGTATGCCAAATTTCAGTCTAATCCGTCCAATGGTTTGAGCTGTGCGTTGATAGCAGTCAATCAGCTTACTGTTTTATATATACAGATTATGAAGCACAGCAAACAAAATATAATAACCGAAATAATAAGTGCTCATATTCAAAGAATTACTCTAAATAATATAATAACATACCTAATAATAGAGTAGAATAATATTATTTTGCATATGGCCCTAACATGAGCAGGAACATTAAAGTAGAAAAGAATTAACACGACACAAAGGTGAACAACTGTTAAGTTGAAAATTCGTTGATTTTTCTACCCATCTACCGTATATGTATATTTTCAATTTAGATTTTCTCTTTGTCAAATCATTTATTTGGTGATAACTCAATAGATTTACAAGAAATTCCCCAACCCAAAGAAGATTAGAACTTTATTTGAAATACGTATTCAATTCAACATTTCAACGCTATGTGGTTTATATATATATATCATATCATATAGTCTATTTCCAATTAGTACCTAACTAGATTTAATTCAATTGTTTTTTTACATGACTACCTGACTACCAGTGATGTCTTCCACCGCCTATTTAAATAAAATTTGATCATAAATAATTTTTTAACAGTAATATTACTTGCATAATATAATATAAATATAATATTTTGTGCCAAAGTAAGTAATAAATTATATCTTAATAAAACCAAAACAATTTTTTTTTTTAATGTTCATTTAAACCAAAATTACGTATGGTCTGAAAAATAAAACAGAATCAACTTCAATTGATGGAAATAAACACTATTTTATTATATTATTAATTATTAATTTTAGAATTTACATAGGTAGGTATAATATATTGGTATATTTATTATTATTATTTCATTTTCTCAGACTTATGACATAGCTCGTATTAGAATTACAACTTAATATCTAGAATTAAAACACCCAATTAATAATATATCAATATATTTTATAATAATAATTTTTTTGTGTGTGATGTAATACTGGTATATTATTAATTTATATTACCTACTACAAAAATTATAATTATGCGATGCATCCCAATGGTTATTAAAACTTATATTTGCGCAATTTATCAAAATTATTGTGTACATTGTTTTCAACGGTAATATTATATTATATAATGTTACTTGGAAATTCTTTGACGTTAACAATTACTCGAGATTCAAATCTTCTTATTAGATTTTTTTTAAAGCTGTCTACCTCTCAGAAAAAGTGGTTTTAAATAGTTGAATAAAAGTTGTCATATGAACAACATTACAAACAAAATATAATGTTTTGTGATAGCGTTTTCAGTATAATCAGCAAGTATCTACTGTATATTATGCGTTTATAAATAAAAATATATAAACACGATAACGATTTAGATAGGTTGGTACAACAGAGTTTTTTTTTCAGGAAAACATTAAAAGTAATTGTGAATCATGTTAAAATGAAGAAAATGAAAAAAATAACAGTACATGATGTTATAGACATATAATTTATTTACTTAGTGTTCATTTGATTAGAATTATTTTACAAAGTGATTATCCAAACATACTCACCCTCTTATATACTTTACTAATATTATATAGTATCTATACTTTACTTGTTCTTATTCTAATTTTTTAATTTTTAGTATACTCAATGAACATAATATTTTCAGATAGGTGCTTACATTTTAATACTATTTAAGAAATGTTTTGTAGCGCCGCTGACTTCTTTTTTTGAAATGAGAACAATCCTTTTTTTTTTATACATTATTTCACAGTTCCACACACGATTTTTATGAAATTATCGATGCATCTAAATCATGTCAGGTTTGTATGAGTAGTTCCTAATTAACTCTATGCACTAAGGGTATAGTGAGGGTAGTAATATAATATCATAGGAGTCTAAAGACAGTAGCGTAGTAAAGGATTGACTCATCCAAGTTTTCACATGGAAATACCAATATCAAGTAACGAGTAACCATAAATTTATTTCTAATACAAATATAAAGTCGATCTATTAAAAAATAACCTATGCTTATTATATTTTCACATTTATTTATCCATACATAATATTATATGAAAAAGTCATTTAAATGATAATATTATGATTACTGTAAACTAAAAATAATAATATCTAATTAAAAATGAATAATCTATTTATTTATTTTACGAATTTATTTTGTTTTATTCAGTTCAATTAATTTGTAAATTTAATCACAAAAAAAAAAAAAATGCTGGTGTAACTAGGCCACCGATTAAGTATAATGGGTTTATATAAAATATAAAATAGTCAATTTACTCATCGTATATATAATATTTGGTCTAGTAATTATTACGCTCAGACAATTTTCACAAATAAAATTATAAATTGCTAACATATTACTGTTAATAACTATAATTTTCATATCATCATAACCCGTTTAAACATATAATATTATCATGGTATAATATCTTTAGTACCTATATACAGTTTAATAATTCAAACATTATTCGTTCAAATTTTGATTTATATTCATAAAAAAAATCATCTGTTTAACAATTTACATTTTACAGCAATAAAAGTTGGTTCACATGTTATGAAAAAATTAAGTTTGTTTTGCCACAAGACACTCCTCCAATCGCATAAAAAATTTAAGTATTTGTAAAATACGGTCGTTAAGTATACAGTACACTTAATTCCGATAATCGAAATTTGAATAAATTATTTTTTATTAAAAGAAGACATAAGGTGAGCAATGATCGTGTCTGGTGAATTGTGAATTCAATGGCATTCAAGTTAATGACAACAATTACTTGTGTTCTTTGTTAATTTAACATTACAAACCTCAAGCTAATATAAGTTAATAAAGTAAGCAAACAGTAAAAAAGTGTAACGTTAATATGTAGAATAATATTAACTGAGCTCACTAAAAAAGCAGTTATTTTTTTAATTGGTCACACAATATTCAGTGATCGTACAACTTTCATTTTTCTTAAATACCTAACAATATAAGAGACAATAGTACTTAAATATTTTGTTAAAAATATATGCATATACTGCTATTTTAATTTCACACTAGATGTGATTAAAGTTATATGTTAATTATATATATATATATATTAATTATATGATTTGAGTCAACTAAATTATTATTGAAAGTCGAGGAATATGTAATTGTTTATTTGTATTTAATATAATTATTGTATCATTAACAAATAATATTTTTAATTAATTAGTTTAAAATACAATTATAGATACATCACAATATACAATATAAATAATATTTAGTATTATTTTTCAAATTAACTGGAAAATGCCGAGTCTTTACAATAAATTCTTTAACTATACCTGGTTAAGTTAAAACAGTCTAAAAGTTAAAAAACTAACTGTTTAACTAGGTATTTTATGACCACACCTTTTAGTGAATGACCGAGTATAGTAAAGCCAATATGTAATAGGTATTTAATTTTAAATTAAAATCGATTCATCGTTAAATCCAAGACGAGCGAGTAAGCAATAATCTACGAGAATAAGAAATAACAATTTTAAAAAAAGAACCACCACAGAATTACGGTTTGATAATGTTCAACAGAATCGTCTGAAATTACTTAATAATAATGTAATACCGACGAAATTCGTATTTTACTGGACGCGAGCGATGAGAATTATAGTAAATCGAAATACTCCTAGTCATTTCCGTATACCTATGACAAAATATCGGTATTCACTATAGTACCTACCCTAACCTTCTGATCGTCGACGATTGGTTGACGTGGGATGGATATAGGATATCATGGGCGAGTGGAGCAGCAGTACACAATGAAAATAAATATAAATAAATAAATAAAAACAAGACGATGAAGAAATTACCCCGAAAATGATTTGGGGTCCCGTCGGGATTTCCCGGAGCTTTCTTTAAATGAGTCATCGTTCAAACGGACACTGCGAGCTTAAGCCAATTGCCAAGATTAAATTGCGGCTGTTGGCCCCCGTCCGTGGTCCTCTACCGGCTCAATAATCTAGGGATTATTCCCTCGTTTATAAATGGTCGCCGTATATAGTCGTACTCCATCGAGTAATTGAACGTTACACGGCCGCCGCGATGCACGTCCGGGAAAATTAAAAACGTTTCTATCAGCTATATCGTGTGTGCCGTACGTGTGTGTATATATTGACAATGGACTTGGGGGCGGGGCGGAAAAAGAAAAACACAACGGGGCCGTGTCGTCCGCCGAGGGAGACGGAATACACACGAAAGCGCACGCCAAATCTCTATACTTCTCGAGTTGTTGGTAGGTATAGGTGATAATAAATATATAAAGAATGAGCGAGGGAACCATGGTCTTATATTCGCATCGGCATAATATGTCAAAGAAACCACTCTCTATCTCTCTCTCTCTCTCTCTTCAATTCTTCAATACGAAGCCACAACGACGCCAGAATATCGTCAGTATAATACCATAATAACATTATATAACCGGTTTCCGTAATATAATATGTTACAATACGTTATTATTAATTATCATTATATTTATGGAGTGTTTATTAAGAATAAAATAAATTATAATAAACAGTATTATAATAAGTATTCCGGAACACATGGTCATCTAATGTCATACGTTCGTACGAAATATATTTAAATATATAATGTACACATGTGCATAATGAAAGAGAGAGAGAGAGAGAGAGAGAGAGAGAGAGAGAGAGAGCACAACCAATCAAAGAGTATAAAATGTCAAATGTTTCTTTGGTTTTTGTGTTATGTGAAGTGAGGTGGATTTTATATCATTATGCGTACTCTTATGACTTTAAAATATGTAATGCATTTTATTCAAGAAAAAGAGAGTTTCTGTAGTACCTATATTATATAGGTACTAGGTAGTATCTCCCGTGATTTCAGAAGAAAACAATTAATGGACTATAAAGTATAAAATTATAAATATTTTTTTGATCAACAAAATTGTTTTAGAAAATTAACTTATCTTGTTAAGATTACCTATATTATTTTTTACTACTGTAATAAAATATAATTGTATAAAGTTAATATTACATATTCGATAAAAATTATTATCTTCATAACAATCACAACAATATTAAGGTCAACGATTATATGATTTTAATTTTAATATACTGTCTGAATAAAAATGTAGCTTAGGGCTGGTAGAGCAGATAATTTGGAATTTCCATGTGTGTTTAACATTAATAATAATAATAGTAATAGTTTATTTTGTAACCAATCAAATATACATGTAAAAAAATGTAATATTTAATGTTACTAATCCCTTGTGACCCTGTAAGCTAATGATTGTAACGTGGCGTAGAGTTTAATTAATTTACAAATATAATTAAGAATAAAGGTTTATATTATATAAAATAATAATAACATCCATAATTAAAATTAGATATAAACTTATGGTTACAGTTTGAGAAAAGTTTTAAGCTAAAAGCGCTTAAATTTCTAATATATTTCAAATGCTTCTTAAAAATTGCCCCATAAACCTACTATTTTACAAGTGATGAAAATTGCAAAAAAAGTAAGATTTTTTTCAAGTGCTACCAGTAGTTTGACTTAAAGTTTTTCAAAAAATCTGAATTCAGTAAAATTGTTACTAGGTTATGCAAGAAAAATCTTTAACGTTTACAACTTAATATATACCTAATAAATTATATCGTATAAAATTGAAAATAATATTTTCGTTTTATGAATTATTTTTTAAAAATTAATTTTCATTTTAAGGTTTGTCAAATGTAATTTACCTTTATAAAAGATTCTAATAAATTCATACATACATTAAAAACAGTAGTCAGACATCGGAAAGTACCTTCCACTTACCTTATAATAGTGGAAAACTCTACAAGCAGGAAAAATATATGATGTACTAATTTCTTTAAAAAGCATTTCTATGCATGTACGTTGTTACATTTGAATATATATATTATTACATTTATTTTTATACAGTGTATAATCAGAAATACTTTCATTTGATGAATCTTCACCATTTCATGATTTGTAATAAATGGTAGTGCTATTTGTTTTTAAATGCATTTGAGTATGAGTACACTATTTAAGTTTTATCTTAGTTCTTTGTTTAAATCTATACACCGAAATGTTAAACGCAATGTATAAATGAAATGTGTTTAAATTAAGAATACTGCGGTAGTTGTAAAAGCATATTATTACACAGAATGTCATTATATTATAATAGTATTATACAGGTGTCTGGTAGATAGTAACACGGTACAGAAAAATATGTGCATGTGTGAAAAAAAAAACAATAATTCAATTTTACAATATAGTAATTTTAGATGCTTAGTGAACACTAGGATTTTATTGATAACATTTCTAATTTTAATTAATTTTGTTGTAGCATTCATCACATTTTCTAACAGGACATATTATGTTATTATTACATTAAATTATACTGCTTATAATCAATTGTATTATCATACAAATATACATTTTTCATGTTTGATATATATATATATAATATATATATAAATGTATTTGAACAATATTTATTTTGTATGCATATTATTGCATGCATACCCTTATATACACGAAATTGCATATCTTCTCATCACGTCGGAATAATCTTAAATTGTAGTAATCATTAACATAACATGTATATTCATATGTATGTGTATGTGTGTTTTCTAGATTAAATCACACATAGCCGGTACAGTGGCGTAACTTGATGATAAGGGGCCCATGTGAAAATTTCTAGACCGGGGCCCTTACCTGCTAGCAAGAATGAAATACAGTTCATACCTTATCGTAAATCTAAAAAATATTGTTTTCTCACATGAAATAGTTAACAATTATTAGTTATAATATAATATACCTAATTTTACACAGGTTTCTCGCATGGGTAGTCGTAATTTGAATTCTCCAAACTTAAAAGAAAAAAGACATTATTACTATATAATATAATAACTACAAATATACATTCAACTCTCATATTTGTTTTAAGATATAATTTCTTTATTCGAAACCATAAGCGTGCGACGATTTGATGGATCCTTTTACCTCATCTGCCAGAGAAACTAATGGCAAACATTTAAAACACTAATTTTTACTAATTGTTATTCCTATAACCAATAGCAACCATTTAAAAACAAAAATTTTTATCATAAACCTCAAAATACCTGTTTGAGCACCTCTCCGGGTATAATTGTGAATCTATTTCATTTAGGGACTCACTCAAAAATACACAAAATATGTCCAGAGGCTTAGGAGGAGATAAATGACATAGGTACAGACAAACATTAATTTTTATATATCTAGACATAGATTGTTATTATTTTCACCCACCCAATTAATTTTACCAAGGAAAATTATTATACATTAAAACCTTCCCCGTGACTCGACCGAATTATTAGTGAAAACTGAAAACCGTATTAAAATAAGTAGTTCTTTTCGAGATATGCTTGTACATACAAAAAAGGGGCTTCTATTTTATAATATATATATATATATATATATAGATTATATTATATTAATTATATTAATATTTAATTATTATTATATTATTTTGTATATTACACATTATAGTAGGAATATCATATATGAGATCTCGGGGCCCCGAAAAACTGGGGGCCCCTGTGAATTTCACACCCAATACTCCCGATAATTGCGCCACTAAGCCGGTATATTAATACAGTAACAATAACATTTTCTACCAGTGGATATCATAGTAATATTATGATTATGATAACGAGCTGTATAGTTTCTCGATGGCTTGATTAGTTTATTTGATGATAGGTACACAATTAGTGTGGTCACCCATTACCCATAATATATCTCACCTACATCACTCATATAATAATTGAAAAATTGATAACGGATGTTGTGCAATATAATAATAGATAATAATATATAGTTGATTAATAGTCGTCACACCGTTTGCTGTCCCTACAATTGTACGCTCCATTTGAACCATATACCAAGGCCTTAATACATACATTGTATCGTTACTTCATTGTCATTCGACATGCTGTTTGTTGACAGAAAATATATTATTTCACAATTAAACATTAATTGGCTGGCCCGAGTATATTGTATACTATGCCGTATACATCGCCACCACCCGTCAGATACACTGCGCTGCATTACTTTATCATTAATTTATTACTACCTAATAACCTAAATTATTAATGAATATTTTGGAATATTAGCATATATTAGTACCTATATAGTACCTACATAAAATAAAATTAACTCTAACGAATTACACTAGGTTAGTACTAAAATATCGATGACTTATAATTTACCGAAATATAACATAACCAGTTAGTAGGTATATTAATATAATATAACTATCGGGGGCTTATAAGTT
Source organism: Acyrthosiphon pisum (assembly GCF_005508785.2). Lineage (NCBI taxonomy): Eukaryota > Metazoa > Arthropoda > Insecta > Hemiptera > Aphididae > Acyrthosiphon > Acyrthosiphon pisum. Next base: position 9,778,717 of record NC_042495.1, on the reverse strand, counting down.
CGCCTGATCACTTATTGGTGGGAGGGAAGAATTTCAACCCCTTCCCTAAAAAAAGGTAGGTACGTACGTGATAAAACACAACTTTAATATGTTACGAAATAAAATCTATATTCTTTTTTTTTATGCTTTAAAATGTGTAAATATAGGTAAAACCATTACCAGATACTCTGATGGAATTATAAATATTAGGTCCAGACCCGTTAAGCGATCTAGTCTCTTTTTTTTATATCAGCCAAGTTTTTAATCTATTAACAATATAATAAAAGCTTAAAATAACTTAAAGTTATTAGAATAATAACTATTAATGACGTAGATACGATAAGACTAATATCAAGTGATTTATATAATACGACATGTTAAGTAAAATAGTGTATATCAGAAAGGTAAAGTACCTAACTTATATATATAAATAAATAAATAAACTTAAATTAAAAATATAAGCATTCCTTTATACTCCATTTTAATGCCCAAGTAGAGTAATCAAGCATTTAAAGTATTTGCAACATTCCAAAAAAAAAACCACCCATTTGTTAAAAGCTGTTAAGAGAGACTTACAAATATTTAAAATTTAAATATTAAAAATTAACTAGCTCTTTTACACATGTGTTAAATATTTCAAGCACGCGAAAAGGTGCGATCGGTAGTAAGACAATGAAGTGATTATATTTAATAATTTGTACATAATAAAAGGTATCTTATAACATAGTTAACATAGCAATGTGATAAAAATATCTTATCATTAAATATTATAAAAAACAATTATTATTTAGCAAATGAAACAACGAAAAATATGATTTGAAATAACTCCCTGGGTTGAGAACGATTGGGGCCATCACCCCCCCCCCCCCCACAATCCTACATTTAAGACCATTGTTCTATGACTGGAGGAGAGCTGGTATAAAAAAAAACATAGAACATTATCACAGGTAATTTAAGACATCCTAGAGCACAGTTTGATGGTGGTGAGGCATATTATTACTGGAGATGAAATAATCAGCCCATAACTGTTTTAGTGGAATGTAAACGAAGTACTGCAGCTACTTTGTAAAGACGCATACTAATTGTTTACCAACCGAACAACCTACAACGGTTGTCTTACTCAATATTATTAAATATTATTGTTGTACTGGTATAATACTGCTGCAGCATATTGTGGTTCATCAAATATACCTGGGACAGTGTCATTTACAGACGACTGCACACAGATACTATAAATTGCAGTGAGACTATTATAATATCAAGACGATTTTTCAGTCAATAATAATTTAATCTCTTATTCAAACGGTAGAAAAATAAATTAAACACGAACATTTGAGTAGGTATAATCTGTATTTTTAAAGAGGTAACACAAAACACGTTGGCGACCATTTGAATAACGCATAACATAAAAAAATGCAACATTTTAGTTTTGTCCGTGTGTCCGTTCATCCTAACTGTGGCAAGTTAAGTAAATTGCCTTCAGTTAAGTTAAAAGTTAATAAAAAAAAATTAACTAGATATAAATTTAAAGTTGAGTTAAAAAATAAACTTAACTTAACTCAGTTAAAACAATTTTTTTTTTTAATTTACAATATTTTTAAGTCATAAACTGCCTTAGTATTTTGATTCACACAAACATTTATTAAGGCATTTAACACTATAAAATATTAGATTATTTTAATATACAATTTTAAAAAAATGACCAAAATCGAAAAAGAATCTCCAAATCAGTATTGTCTAGTTGATTCCGCATGGCACGAAAAGAAAATTAACTTAACTGCACAACAACGATAATTAACTATAAAAAGTTAAGTTACAACTATAATTAACTATAGTTAAGTTAATGTCCACCTTTGATGTTGAACAACACCACCTCAAATAAAAAACTAGACCTGCAATTTTATCACTAATACCTAAACTGTTTTCTTTTTCGTAATTCCCCTACGATTATATTTAAATATAGTAACCGGAAACCTTTTTTGACCTTTCCATCCAAAGTACCAACTAGACTGCTCTACAAAAATCGACCCTTTACAAGTTAAAGATCCGACAGTTTTTTTCTACCATTAAAAGTTTACACGGAAACAAATAAAAAAATCAGTAAATACAAAAACACATCATTGTACATACCTAACCAATTCGTTCATCGCTCGACTCAAAGTCTTAAATTAAAACGAAAAAACCAACAGTTAATCGTAGTATTGACTGTTGTAGTTTTATATGGTTTTGTATTGCAACTAATAACATCGGCTCATTGCCATAGTTGTACCTAACGGAATAATATATCGCTATACTATTGTATTTGAATTTAATCTCTGCAGCACAGAAAAAATTCGTACTCAGAACGTTTGCAACAACAGCGCGCATTCACCTATATTCGCATAATAAAATGTAGGACTATATTATTGTGTATATTATGTTTTGTATACGGTATACCACGACGGTGAACCTATATTATACCAAAGAGAAAAACTCAGTGTAATAATATTATTACGGGAGAACACATACGAAAATAAAATGAAAATAATAATAATAATAATACACTGTACTAAGAGGGTATTTTCGTTGAGTATTCGTTTAGCCGGAGGTGAAGTGGACGAGCGCGCGGTGAGAAGGTTCTCGTCGAAAAGTGGAAAGCTCGATCTTTTTTTCATTTTTCTTTTTTTTTTGCATCGTTAACCGACCTTTGCGATGGAATCTTTTCAATGCAATATAACAACGCCCAAGGACGTTTTCCAATGACGGATATAAAGAAGAACGCGAATCTTCCGTGAATTTTTTCTTTTTGTTCTTCCTTTGCATGAGTGAAATAAAATTTAAAAATAAAAAGAGCATATTGCAGTTCACAATGAAACATAGAACGATTACTCGGCGAATAATGTTTTTGTTATTTTTAAGAGAAATATAATAACGATATATTTATTATAATAATATATAGTACAACCATGTCATCGGTTCGATTATTGTTTGTATTCACGTTTTGTTCATATTATTATTATTCGGAAACGTCTCTCGGTGGTCCTCCACGTGCACAAAAATACAAATATGGAAATATTGCCGATCTCAAGAAATCTACGACGACTGACAACGTTTATGCGAATATAGTTTTGGACCTCGTGGGCGAAGACATTAAATCACGGTATACTATTATTATTATAAAATTAGACCAGATTTGAAAAGTTAGTTACAAGAGCGTACTCAGGGGGGGGGGTTATTTTCGTCAAATAAAATATATGATAAAGCAAAGAAAGTATAATATTTTCCGCTATACAACGTGGTCTGAGAATAGTAAAAAATTCGTATCCCCGAAAAAGCTAAGTTAGGTGTAGAGCACTCACTATCGTAAAATATTGCATTTGGTCAACCATACGTGCATTTGCAGATTTAGTGTCCACCGTGGATGTGTTCTGTGAAAATTTGTTTCATCCATTCAAGAGAGTCAGAGTTTCACCCGAGGACAACGTGCGAATTATTTTCATTTTGGTTTATGGTATTACAGTAAATCAGTTGTGCCCACACACTAATACTGTTGAAATTATATATTACTATTTTGGACGTCGTATCGCCGCGAAGTAACAATAATTTACGGCACGATTCATTATTATAATTTATAATAATATTATGTATGCGAAATAGTTTACTGAATATGCGCGCCACCGGTACACCCAATTACTAAATATTGTGCGAGGCGAACATAATTTTATTATTTTTCAGTGCAGGTTTTTCGATAGCGGCAGTTTATATTATATACCGCCACCGACGTCCAATTTAGGGATATATTTTCAATTGTACGTTTTGTACCTATAGTTTTTTTTTAAATTTTAATTTAAAAAACCGTATGCAAAAATACTAATTTGGCACGAAAATATGCATTTTATCCGCGGTACAAGCACACATTCAACGCACATATATATATAGTGTATATGTGTGTTTTTACTTATAGTGAATTGTATAGACCAACAGTGCAATAATAGTATATTTTATATAAATACATATATGTTGTGTTCTTGAGTATCTATGTGTTTTTTTTTGGTATAGTTTAGTTTAAGCTACTCGTATAACGAAACGGATATAGGTACCACTTCAATCGATTGGTGTATGAGTATAATATAATATTATTCGAATAAAAATAAACATTTTTTATATTCAAACTAGAAATTTTTTTACATTTCCATTTTATTTACAACTGTAAAATGATATTTTTATTGTAATTGGAATTTATTTCCGTGATATAATAATATTATTATTATTATTATTATTATTGTTATTATATGACTGTGGTTTTTAATCGATATTGATGTGTAGACATTTATTGAAAAACTACTTACTATTATTATCGTTATGAACTTATGAGTAGAGCTGAGACTATTAAAGTGGATTTAAAAATATGTACGCATGCATTAACAATATCCTCACGTGTGCAGTTAAATTATAAACATCAAAAAATAAAAACCCATTTTATTATATATTTTTTTTTTTTCGATCGTCTTACTCGTATAACAATATATTTTATCATTCAATATTACAATTTTTAATTAATTCACAATTCGATTTTTCGAAAAACTAAATTAATACTTCTCATATTCATCTATATTTACAATATTGGTTAATAAATATGTTTTTATTATTTTTTTTTACTACTTATATTTTGTGATTTTGTGATTTTTATTTTTTTATTTTGACGTAACCTGCAGGTGAGACAGACTTTGGTGAATGAGTCTTTTAAATATGATAATACATGATATAAGATATGACCACACTCTACGCGAAACTTCGTTGTTTCTAGAAAATGATATCGGCTTGTGATGAACAATATATGGTGCAGTATAGTTGTATTCAAAACTTTCTAGACAAATGGGACCGGCTTTTTTCTCTACATTATAACAACAATGCGCTCTATTTAAACTTATCTCGTTAGCTTTTGGTATTTGACGTCTGTTAAAACGCAGATGTTTCAATTCAGTCCACTCAAATAATCGTGTTTGTAAGCAAATCAACACACATATTATACTATATTATATTATCATATGACAATGAACAAAATATATTTATAAGTAAATATTTTAATTTTTATATCGGCAAACACACGAACAGTACATGAGATTTTACAATTTAATAAGCATGACAAAAAAAAAACTTGATATTATAAATAAGATTTTGATCGTGTTACACGAAACAACCAAAATGTATCGGATCAAAATATCTTTTAAGATCATTTTTTAGTCCTCCAAAAAATTGAATGTGCTTATTAAAGCCCAAATATAAATCTTTGTTCCAATTAATTAATCTTTATAATTCTCGAATCGTAATAAAATGAAAAAAGATTTTATAAATATTTTTGTTTTTATTAAATGATTTATCGTGTTCCAAATTTAGCAGATTTAATTTTTTTTTTCAAAATGTTATTTAAGGAGAAGGTGGTAAAAATAAAATTATGTAGACCACAAAATCCACAATAGTAATAAACAATTTAAGAAAAAAATCATTGTAAAAAAAGGTGGGTAAGTGGATGTCGCTCTGCTGTACAGTAGGTTAGAAGTGGGTCACTGTATAATGGACAGTATTAAATTTGAATTCAATGATATAATATCACTGTATAAGAAAAACAGATTCTGAGCGGAGACGGTATATCAGTCTATGTATTAGACATATATATAGGTACTTATCTATGGTATTAAAAAAAAATTGA
>NC_042495.1:9672484-9772312 GCF_005508785.2 Acyrthosiphon pisum | reverse complement strand
AAAAATTTGAATTTCAAACGATCATAAAAATTTAATTTGACTTTCTTATAGATATTTTTGTTTGATAAAGGTAGATAATCTTATAAGGAATCTTGTATTACATTTTCATATCTTAGATTTAAAAAGAAAAATTTTTATGAATTTCTAACTCGAAATAATTTGCAAATTTTCGTGATTTTTCCATATTTTGTCATTTTTTGAACTTTAAATGCTTATAGAAAAAAAACTGTGACTAACGATTTTTAATATTTTTCATCTGCCTTTGAAACAATATACTAGGAGCCTTCTATTAAATTTTCAAGCTTTTTTATCCAACAAATAAAATTTTATTGATATTTTTAGAAAAAAAACTAAAAAAAAATGGAAAATGAAAATGTCCGTAAAGAGCTCAAAATAAATCAAAATATTTTGAAAATGTTATGGTGTATAGAAAATGCTAAGATAAACATTCAGTCAAAATTTCATATATCTACGGTTATTTTTTTTAAAGTTACACCAAAAACCAAAATCGATTTTCTCGAAAACAGATTTTGCGTAAAAATTCCCGTTTTTCCTTAATTTTTCTTTTGTTTTTCACGGCGCTTTTGAAAACTATTGGAAAAATTTTACTTTTGACCCCCCAAAGTACCAACTAGATTCACTTTCCTATCAGAAAAGGTACTGTTGAAGAAAATCCAAGCACTTTTACTGTCCTAAAACGTGATGACAGACACAAAAATAAAAAAATAAAAAAAAAAATAGAAAAACACACATCATTGTAAAATCAATACATTCATCGTTCCACTCAGAATCTAAAACGTACTGTATAAATAAAGTGATCAAAGAAAATATTATGTTCACAGACCAGGATGTGCATTGTACGAAGGGGCATATTGGAAGGATGTAAAAAAAATGTTCTGTTTCATTTTATCAAAGTATTTTGATTTTTTTTAATTAGTAATTACCACATAATTAAAACTAAAAATTCATATGACCACGCTCTTGCACAAAATTTAAACGTCAAAATATCATGTGTGGCATAATATTGTTTTCATTATTTTGGCACCATAATATAATGGTGCTTGGTGACGCTGATAATGTAAAAATCAGTGTTAAACATCATTTTAACGTAAATGGTGTTTTTTTTTTTTTTAATGTTGACGTGATATAATAATAAAGTTCCGTAAAATTATAATAAAGACACGATCGCGTTAAAACAAATTTAGCGGTTTGGGCTGTGATCTTCAACTCTTATACCTTTTAAGTCTTCCTACTTCCTAGGTTGGACCACTGAACACCGCTGAGTACTGGACTGTTTGTTTTGATAAGAGTAGACTAACAATTTATCCACTGTCGTAAAAGACAAAATCAAAACATTTTGTGTACCTACTAACATAACATATGTAAGATATATTATAGTATAATGTACGATAATTATATTACTTATAATTTAATAATATAATAATATTGTACGTTGTTTTTGAAAAATATAGCTAACCTACCTTATTAATTAATAATATTAATATAAATTATATTATAATATGCCCATTATAGACATAGTGTCTAGTAGAATTTGCTCAGAATCGATATTCTTATGGAATATCATTGAATTTAAATTCATCACATCTATAATATTATAGTTATTAGTAAAGACTCAAAGACGATAAAGGTACACAAAACATGTACTGTACCACTTTTCGGGTGTATTTCTTTTAATTTTAGGTATTTGAGAGAATTAATTTTTTCGAACCAACAATATTGAGAAACATAAAAAATGTATCAAAGTTAATAAAATCTAACATAACACAATTTTTTTTTGTTTAAATAATGGATCCAATTTTGTAACCCAAGAAATTATATGATTAAATATTTGTACATTCTTTCGTTTTCTACAGCAAATAATCACATGGAACGGTTATAACGTCTATAATATATCAGAATAGGCATTTTTGAAAGGACTAAAAGAGTCAGCAAGCGAGTATAATAGTGATTTACGAAGACAATGCGAAGAGGCAAACATGGTATGAATTTTTAATAACCTATTTCTAAATGAATATTATACTTCATCGTAAGGGAATTCGTGCGTGGTTCGAGATCGCGTTAAAATGCGTTAAAACTGAAGAAATATTTAATGAACTCAGAAAACGTCTTCGAAGTGTAGGCGAAGAATTTACCGACGAACTGTAAGATTGTTTAAAATATTAATTATTTCTACATCATAGGTTTGTTTAATATGATAAATTTTGTTTTGTTCATTTTGATCGAAAGAATTTTACCGAAAATAAATTGGCTTTTTGTGATGAGAAACGATACAACCCAACAAAAACTTGCAAATTTGTACTCAGTATAACGCGTGCATGTAATTATATACCTATATGTATATTGTCGATATAATATTATACTGTTGGTGATCGCAACGAAAAAAAATCTTTGGATCGATTTGTGTATAATAGGTATATTTAGTTGGGTACAAACCTAATTGTATTACTGGATAATTTGGCAGTCGTAACCCAATAAGTGGTTAACTGGTTCAACTGGTCGTCCACCTAAAATGATTAAGCATCTGCGTCAGCGTCAGTGGAGCGTGGAGTGGTCGCCGGAGACGACGGGGTCGGAGAAGTCTTACCAGTACAAAGTTTCGCGGATTACAAAGTTGTTCCTCTCGTACACACCCAAGCTCACAAAACACGTCTGTTTTTTGAACAAATATCTGCGAATCGACGTACGTAGGTATTATAATATATACTGCAGAGTGATTCACCGAGCATGAACCCCCCCCCCTACCCATTTCCCTTTCACAATAAAATTATTCAAATTCTGATTTTTGTAATTTGTAAATGTACTCTTAGACTGTAATAATTTTTTTGAAATTCTTGAGATTTTCATACTGCTCGAGGAGTGTCTTCTAGTGATACAAACTTCTGTTTTTCTAACAAGAACTCTAATTTTTTACTATAAATTATTTAGTGGGTAATATTTTTGAATATTTTATTGTACCTTATAGTCTATAATCGAACGAGTAGTTTCTCAGTTATTAAAATGTTTATATTAAGAGGAGTTAATAGTTTTAGATAATTAATAGTTTTATAAAAATATAAAATTGATGTAATATTGTAGGTACCTATTGTATTTACTTTATTCGGAGTATTTTTACATTTATCCACTAAATAATTTACAGCATGAAAGAGGGGGGGGGGTATAGTTTAAAAAACAAAAGTTTGTATCTCCACAGGACACTTCTAAAGTGGTTCAAAATAAACTCGAAATTCCAGTCTTTATATTAAAATTCAAAAGCTCATATTTTGAGTAACTGCGGTTTGTCGTAGCTGAAAAAAGGGAGTGAGCATGCTCCGTGCGAATCAGCCTGTATACATATACACGCGTGGACGTGACGGGGTATGGGCTGCAGATAGGTACCTATCTACCTATATATACGATAATATTGTGATATAGGGCCAAAAAGCTTTTTAGAATATATATAATAATATGTATACATACACGCCAGCCCGCGTTTAAGTACGCGAGTGTGTGCGCGTGTACACACATTTTCGGTCATTATATTCCACACGTGACGACGACGACGACGACTACGACGACGCCGATATAATACAGGTATAATTTTCAGCCACCGACCCCGCCACTATAATATATTACATCGCATGTACCTACGGGTATATATATTGTATATTATAACTTGATATAATATATATATATTGTATGCCTTATACGCGCATAATATTATGTAGGTATACGCTTTCAACGACGCGGCGAGCCAGCCCGCGGCCCCCGGGGTGCATTCATCGGTTTATTTTCATAAAAAACGCGTTCTCCAGTGTTTATTTTTTTTCCTCCGCGTTATTTTATCCGCCATCGTCGAACGCGCGTGAGTACGCGGCGCAAAACAAATTACCCCTTTAGGCCCCCCCCCCTCCGCAAATTCATATGCGCTGCAGCCCGCCGGTATCCTCTTACACGACCGACTACTACTATATAATAATGTAGTCAATTTGACCCCTTGTTGGTATATATACATATACGGGATATCGGTGTTTTTGTATATCATAGAATTGTATTCAATACGCGATATACACGTCGTATAATAGGTATAGGTGTATTATATATACTATATAATATAATGCACGTGGCGTCTATAATATTATATTACTATATAATATAGGTACCTAAGTATGATCGCGCAATGTATACGCGTGGCGGCGATAAAAGGAGCGAAAAAATAAAGTAAAAAGCATCACTAATAACGATAAATAACGTCAGTGTATATAATACCCCGGTCTAATTTCGATGCTGCGTAGTTACTATATATATATTATTATATTATTATGTGGGTATATACGCGTGCAATGTACGTATAGATCTGCCGAAGGTCTGTCCCGGGGCCTAAATAAGTCTTTCGAGGTCTAAATAAAAAAAAATTTCCATTTACCCGTCGAACAAATGGTAAATTTACCGCGTTCAAGATCAAGACCGCAGTCAAATTACAAAGTATAATTCTACACAGAGCCAGATAAACCTGCATCGGGGTTCCATCGCTTTGAAATAAGTGCCCTACGTTTTGTCAAAGTATATATCATAAAATAGCAGTATGGCATAAACACACTTACCAGAATTTAAAATTTAATTTTTTTGAGAAGGGCTGATCATTTGTTATATTATAGGAGTGGCTAGGATCTTTCATGAGTTTGGTATGCTGATGCCATGAATACCTATTATATGTAGTTTTTGACTTTTTCAGCAACCTTAGCAATATAAAGTGACATATAACTACAGCGAAACTGTACAGGAGGACATTATAACATTCACACAATAACCATGTTCTCAGAGTGAATGAATTATTTGGACAACTATAGATTTATTTAAAATATTGTATATAGTCATTATTTTATTAATATTTTTTAAAACTATTAGTTTGTTTTTTAATAATAATTAGAAAGCACCTCAATAGAGTTTTTTTAACATTGTTTTTTACACCGGGGTCCCCAAAGTTCATGATTGATCACTGCATCAGTGGTTTGCATAATATAGATAATATTATGTGGATATTAAAGCTTTGATGTTAGTATAAGCCCCCCCCCCCCGAATTGTCACATGGTTGAATCTCAAGCTCGACTGGGTGGACAGCAAACTCGTATCGTACGAGTTACCAATATTACAGTCATCGATGGGTGTCATGTATTAATAATTTATGTTGCTCCTGAGTCCTGAACAAATCAAAGTGATAAACGTATCGTCTCGCTTAGTTTGACTAATATATATAATAATATGTACACTAATATACTTATAGGTGACGAAGAATAACAGAAATTCTGAAATGGAATTTATAGAAATTTAAAAAACATAACATATCTAAATGGAAAATAAGCTAGTACGTGCATTTTCAATATAGAATGTATATAAACTTCCCGAATTTGAATATTATATGTCTATACAGAACATTATTCACTGTATATATTATTGTCTGCATGAATTATATTATATTACAGTTTACTTGAATATTTTAGAAAAATGTATATTAATATTTTTAAATTATAAAATAGTAATTTCTAAATTGAAATGTTCTACTTCACTAAAACTGAAACTAAAACTCTTTGAACAATATGATTTTTTCATAAATTAAATACAGTATTTTTTAAATATTTTTACAAACTCAGTATGAATACACATTATGATTTATGAAGCACTTTGAAGCTTCATTCAGCAATCACCCCTAACTCCTATCACATGCGTAATGCGTATACATACTTTAATAATTATAATGTAATAATAAAATATTATATTATTATATAATTTTATGGAATAAAAATTGCTGTTCTAGATACTGCAGTTTGTAATTGGAAGAACTTGAGTAACTATCAACAAAAATATGTAGTATTAATATTAAGCACGTAATAAATAATCTTAGGACATCGATATTCAGAAAGTTTTTACATTATTTTTTCTTTCACATTTTTCTATTCACCCGTTACTAAAATATATGGAAGTATGTAGATAAAGTCAAAACTCAATTTTCGCTACATTCTCACATGTATATTGTACCTTTATTACAATTTGTAATAATTTTTAGTTTGTGTTTTAATAACTAAAGGTTGTTTTTTTTTTTATTATGTAATTTACAGTATATTTATTTTATATTTTAATTTTTGTTTATATTTTTTTCATAAGAAAAAAAATTGAAGTTAATTATAAGTACCTATACCTGCTTTATAAAATATTTACGAGTAAATACATCGAGTCGTACAATATATTATGTAAATTCAAGTAAACAAATTGTAACATCCAAAATATTATAGGTTACAAGCTGTAATGAAAGTGATTTTGATCCAATTACTCATACGGTCACTACAGTACTACAGTTTGAACCATTTGAATTTGAACATGGTTTAATTAATAATATTTAAGTGACATTATGACATTATATTAGGTTCACGTTTTAAGTCATTTAAAAGATGAAAATCTATTTTTGTTTAGTTAAATAATTTTTTCACCACGTATAGCGTGTACTATCTAAACTACAGTAAAATATATTATAAAAAATAAAATAACTTATCAGTTAGCTGTGTATAAATCAAATATTTTAGGACAACGAAAATTATATGGACTGTGGCAGATCCTCTATAGGTATATTACGTTGATGGATTTAAGTTAAGAATGTTTTAGTCTCTAACAATTGATATATCAACAACACATAAACATTTTTACGTAGGTACTAGGTACGTACCTAATTACGTAAATATTTAGTAAACTAAAAAAAAAAAAAACTGAACCAAATTGTTCATTCATCTGCCCACGTACAAACTTTAAACCATGTCCCGTTATAATGATAATATATATATATATATATTACTTATAGGTACATTATATTCAAAAAGTATAATTTTAATGGTATAGTTACAAGTTACAATATATAGTGAAAATTTAACTCAACATTTATTACGTCAGAGTTTTAATATTTTATTTAGTATTATTAATATTTTTTTAAGACCTACCATGCAATTATTCGATACGCTTGAAACGAAATAAAAATACAAATAAATTACATAACTGTCCGCGGTTTAACTTATAATTTGAAATTATAAACTACAAATTATTAAATTATTTATTTCCCCGTACGATGTTCCATAGATTATTATTAAAACTCTATTCAAGTAACTTATTAATTTTGTATTTTTATCAAAATGAATAATGTTCGGAATTAAATTATAATTTGTATTATATTATTATCTATTATGTTGAACAAATAAAGCACCGTAAGTCAATTATATATAATATAGTCAAATCATACAATACGATAAAGTCATAATATAATATAATATAATATAATATAATATTACGTTAAAATATTAACAAATAATAATATTAACTCAGTTTAATAAAAATAATATTATACAGTTTAACATGAATTATTATTATAGAAATGAAACACAATTACTTATAGGTACTTGAAATTGTTTGTTAACATTTCAATAAAACAATTCAAATACATTTTACTATTGAACACACTCAAATATCATACATAATAATTAGGGTTCGGATTTAAAAGAAATATAATCAGTAAAAAAAAAGTCAAAATATCAAAAAAAGCAAAAATAAAAGCATTTAATTTATATAAAAAAGCAATTACAAAAACAAATTTACTGAAAAATTAAATATTTTGTATATTATATATTTGACTAGTGTGTATTAAAAAAAAAAAATCACTATCATGTACTTAGATAAACCGTCTTCAGTAAAACGTTGACAGTTTAGGCTTAAAATATTTTTGTACATTGAAAATGTAATTGGGGTGGACTGACGAACAATTTTGAATCTTTGGTAAGTATGTACGCAATATGAACATATTTGAATCTATAGATATATGGGTACTTGTTTAAACGTTAAATTAATTCTGGTCATACCAAATACTCAATAAAGTATTTAACGATATCAAGAAATATCAACGATAATAAAACCCATTAAAAATAATTAACAGCCGACAATGTAGTCTTCAGAAAATCTTATCGATTTGTACCATTTATACGTATGTCGTGTATAAAACTATTAAAACGATTTAAATTAAACACAATAAAGGTATTTGTAAGTGAAAAAGGCAAAAAGGCATTTATCAGTAAAAAAAGGCAAAAAAAATACGTCCATCATCTTACATATTAAATGAGACGCATTTATATTTAGAAATTATTTCTCTATTATTATTATTATTAAAAAAGGCTTTTGCCTTTAAATCCGAACCTTGATAATAATATTAAACCAACTATAATTATAACTATATTTGTTATCAACTTTTTAATATAATTTTGATAAAGGAATTACCTACCTACACGTTTTCTTCGTCCTTCGTCAGAAAGTATACCAGCTTTAGAATATTTAATATTAAATTATTATTAAAATCCTTCAATGGTTTCAGGAGCATTGTGTTGCATTTCTTCCAAGCATATAATGTATATATATAAATGTATTTACTTCACACAATGTCGGTATATAAGAACAACTTTGTGGCACTTGAATCTGCAAAATGTTGTTTTTGTTTGACACAAGACGATGACCACTTCGGTATAGTGTTCTACACAAATGACCCCACCAGGATCGGTATACCGAGTTTAGAAGCTATTCACTGTGATCGTGATTAACGTCGAAAGTTCTCGGTTTCCCAAGTTTCCCGGGACAATGGAACGTGCAATTCCATCAACTTATATACACATAATTTTCCAATGGATTAACGTCGAATCCGATTCAAACATTTGCTCGTTATTATTATAATAATATGGTCCAACGTTTATTTCTTTTCATCAATCACGATCGTATATTATAATATTATTATTATTTTCCACTTAAATATTTCCCGGAGTTGAAAACATATTTTTCATTTTAAACTATTAATTTGTAATGCTGGTAATATATTTAAAAAATATGAAAGTGTTACAATATTTTCATTGAAATACATTTGTGATTAACCGACGTTTGTCCCGTTTCAAACTTAAAACGCAATGGGGCTGTAAGACGTTCCAAGACGAAAGTTAAATAATTAGCCGTGACTTACTGCAAACTATCACCACCAAAACAGTCAAATAATTTAGGTTTACCGTAATTTTAAACATTTCTCAGTCAGTTACAACTATTAATAACAAATGGTCCTCGACCGCAGTATAATTACTTTCAATATTTAAGTAGTCTATAAATAACAAATAATTATTTATTAATGTACTGTATAACTCTATTAATATTTTTTTTATAAACACTGTAAATACGATTTTCATAAAAAATTATGATACGAAATGGTTTAATAATGATTACCAAGAATTATCAGGTTCAAAAATGTCCAAATTTGTATTTGTTTGGTGTATACTAGCATTTTCGAAGCTCATATACTTATTTTATTGATTAATCATTGAAATGAAAATTGTATCAACTATCAAGTATCAATTACATAAACAATTGTTCATATTTAAAACTCTAAAAAGATTCTAACTATAAAATAAAAAGTTATTTAATTATTCCTTAAGTTCTATACAACCGTTAGTATAAGCTTTAACTTACCACAAATGCACGATATACATGTGGATATTAAAAATAAAAATAATAATGTATTACACTGTATGCACATGGCAGTATGTCTCATGAACGTCATCTACAATTTATAAAATGTTGGCAACTATGTATGCCAGTAGTAAGAAGTAGGTATCTAGCTAATACCATATAGTCATCGAGAAGAATCTTTTTATAGTTTTATATATGAACAATAAATTGTTTATGTAATTGATACTTGATAGTTGATACAATTTTCATTTCAATGATTTATCAATAAAATATGTATATAAGCTTCGAAAATGCTAGTATACACATTACAAATACAAATTTAGCCATTTAGAAACCATAATTTAACTAAGTATTTTGAAAATTGCCAACTAAATGTACATTTTCGAATAGCTATAGTTCCTGCTATAGGTACAACAAAAACTTCAAAACGAATTTAGTTTTGTTCTGCATTTAATATAGGTACTAATAAGATAAATTTCAAAATCGACCACCGTTGTACATTAAGCATGTTAAATTGATAAAATATGTAGATATTATGCTTTCTAAACTGTTCTGTCGTCCGTTTGTGGCTGAGATTAATCTCGAATAGGTAAGAGGATAAGAAGTTGTGAAATGTCAAATTTATCGATAGAGAGTTTTATGTAGATTCCAGTTATAATTTGGTAATTTCAAAGAATTTTAGATTAATTGTCCAGATAGTTTATAAAATCCATAAAAATAAAACAAATAAACAATATAAAAGTGAAAACTCGCTTTATCAATATTCAGTTTTAACCGTTATACTAACAGTTGTATAGAACTTAAGGAATAATTAAATAATTTTTTATTTTATAGTTAGTATTGATAAACATTAGTTATAATTGATAAGCGGTTGTTAGGTTTTTAGCTATTTTAAAGATTATTATTTCTCAAATCGTGTTTTATACAGGTTTTATACATCTATACGTTCCTATCTAGTTAATAATCATTAACTGCAATGATGTAGGTATAGTTGTAGGCAAACATACATATTATGGGTAGGTAGATATAATATTATCATATACCAAATAGGTAGGTACGTAAAAAATATTAAATTTGTTCCTGGACTTAAAAAAAAATATTTATACCATTATACCTATCATCATTGAGTACATACCTATATTGTACCTACAACAATATATTATACTCAATGTTATCATTAATATTATAAAGCAATAAGTACGAACCATAAACAAAAAATATCAATTGGAAACTTATTGCAATAACAGTATTTCACCTAATGTTAGAATAATCCAGGGGTTGGCGTTCTAGAACGCATAGAATGGATAAAAGATACCTATCTTGGTTCTGTAACGTAATAACATTTATAGTATTGGGTCGTAGAATCGTAGATCCTTATTGGTTAAATACCTAACAAATAACTTTTAAATATTCACTGCAAATAACGCGAACCATTTATTTTAAAATCATATTTAATTGCAACAAAAGAGTTATAAAATTCATATGTGGTAATGTTTTGGTAAGGGGTACCAATAGGTATATACGTATAGGTACCGGTACCTACGTAGTTTTTTGAGAATTTTTAAAACTAGATATTCAGTTTTATCGATCAGCTGTCTAAGATATTTTTCCATATCGATAAATCATATACGCATTGACAAATTAAAGTTATATCTATTAAAGCTTTTGGCTGAAATTTTAATAAAATTTTTTTTTTACGTAATATATAAAACTCAGATTTAAATAATTTAATCCAAAAACTACGAGATTTAACTGCAATGCATCCAAGGATCATTTTTACCTCAATGTGTTGAAGAGTTTCAGACAAAACTCTGTGGGGCTGGACACGAATTATTACGTCACTTGAACCCCCCCCCCCCCCGTATGATATGCCAATAACTTTTGAAATAGTGGAGATCTAACGACCAGACGAATAACACTATGAAGCACTAACGAAATATAAACGAATAAAACATTTTTGGACCCAAAATTCGAAATCTAAATTAGCATGTCCTTAGAACCCCCCTGTAGGAAATTCAAATACAATTTTAAGGGATGGACCATTAACGATGGCATGAAAAGCACTAACGTGCACAAAATAATGAAATTTGTTTGGGCCCGAAATTCGAAATGGGGGGTGCAGGCATGTCCCCGGTACCCCCTGTATGAAATGCGAATAACTTTGGAACGGATAAACCACTAACGACGGGATAAAAAGCACTAACGTGCACTAACGAAGCACAAACAAATAAAATTTGTTTGGACCCTAAATTCGAAATGGGGGTGTAGGCATGTCTCTGGCACCCTCCTGTACGAAATGTGAATAACTTTGGAAGGGATGAAGCACTAATGACGGGATAAAAAGCACTAACGTGCACTAACGAAGCACAAACGATCGCCCCGGGTTTGGACCCAAAATTCGAAATGGGGGGTGCTGGGGACATGGACCTGCGTATCTGGTCACCGATTTTATACAGGGTGATTCGCCGAGCATGGTCACTTACTTTTTTTCTTCGATTATGCAATTATTTAAAATCTGATTTTTAAATATACTTAAAGGTCATATTTTAAAATTCTTGAAATTTTTGTTGGGTATTCACTAAAGTAGTGTCACGTTGAGATACTTCTATTTCTCAAATGAGAACTCAACCTCCCCCAATTCAACTTAAACTTATTTAGCGGAATATTTTTCTAAAAATGTTGACTTATCAAAATTCAAAATCAACATTTTAAATAGTAGGTATCTACTAGAGGTTTTAAAGTATTTAACTTTAGGTACTAGGATAATAAGTTCAAGAATTATGGATTTGTAAGATATGGAGGCTATAGTGAATTGACAATTTTAGTAACTATTAATATTAATCTATCAATATAATTTGTTACTTATTATGGCCCAAGTATAATTAACACTAGATACAATATATCGCATATCTTTCTATTTTTGTAAAACCATTTTTAAAGACATTATCATTAGTATATATACTTTAATAACTAAAAAATACTCTTTTGGATTTTGAATTAAAAAAGTTAATCAACATTTTAATAACAATTTATACCTACATTTAAAAAAAGTATCCACAAAACAATTTACAGTAAGAAGGGGATTCTCGCTTGAAAAACAGAAATTTGGATCACCACAGAACATCCCATAAGTAGTACAAAAAATCTCAATAATTTGAAAATATGGTACCTAATTAAGTATATATTAAAAAATTATTTCGAAAATCAGAATCGTTCGTAAAATAATTTATTATTAAATTAAAAAAATATTGGAGTGAACATGTTCGGGGAATCATCTTCAATATATTTTGAATGTTTATAATACAATATCTTATTAGTATATTTTATATTGTATACTTATATCTATCCTATTGTATATCGATGGACCAGAAGAAGGGCCATTTTATCATCAAATTGTTGAATCGTTGCAAACGGTCCTCACATTATAATAATAACAATCTTATTTGAATTATTTGTGAATATTCATCGTTTGTATCAATATAATAATATACTGTCGTATACAGCAACACAATAATATACTCAAAATACCATTACTCCCACTTTTAATATATTACAAGAGTGCACACAAATCACAAACACCTAAATCGTTATAATATTATATACATGCACAGTACAGCACACACAATTCATCCGCGTAATTCATCAGTATTTGCCCGCCAATCTCGACCGCTGCTGCTGATTTAGCAGCTTACACCCACTGAACTAAATACATTGTAATTCGTGTAAATAATGTATTTAGTTCAGTGTTTACACTATTAAACACCGTTCACTCACGCACAGGTATTATATCGGTGCGTATATTGGCACGCACGAAGTGGTTGGTGACCACACTGACCGGGCGCGAGTGTTAATATTTTACACTGTCCCGATCATGATATACGTCATATTTATTTATTTATTTATTTATTTATTTATTTGAAATACTAACGGATCATAAGATCCAGGTACAATATATATATAATATAATAGTACAATATTGAAATAATATTAATAATATTAGTTTAAAAAAACAATATGTAATATATACCTAATACCTAACACCTAATGATAAACAAATTCATATGAATAAACATTTTCTTCACTGATTTTACTATTCAAAAAATATTATTATATTATTGACAAATAATAAAATAATTGTACTTTGACATTTATGAAATAACTATAATAATAATTAAATATTATAATATTATAGAAATTATACCTATCTAGGTAACAAAACAATTTAAATTGTAAAAACACAATTTTAAGTCGTCCTTATATTATTAATAATTTACAATTACAGTCAACTCGCGATATAACGAATTTCAAGGGACCGAGAAAAAAATTCGTTATATCGAAAGTTCGTTACATCGAAATTATATTATACCGCGATATTTTCAAGGGACCGGTAGTTTTATTCGTTATATCAAGATTTTCGTTATATCGATATTCGTTATATCGCGAGTTGACTGTAATATTATGTGCAAAAAAAGTGAACATTTTATAAAAGAATTTTCACTATTACACCATTTTGTGCTGAATTGTCCTATTTTACGCTATAATATTTTCAAAATGCCCAGTAAAAATTATGATGCTGAAAGGGTTTGTCGCCTACCTTTTTTCCCCGCTAACTTATTCAAAACTTTCGATTTATAAAATTTAGTGACGTTTGGATACGTCTTGTCGTGTGCACGTTTTCATCAGTGCCCACGCCACCCACATGATACCCTTCATTGTAAAATACGGGGTTAAGGTCCTCTATAGTAAACGAGTAAAAACATATTTGAACGATATTCATATTTTGCTGATATTTTTCTCAGTCCATAATAGGTAGGTATAGCATATTATATTATTTACATGTACTTTAACAGATACATTTTTTTTTTAATTTTGAAACTTCATCATTAACAAAGTCGACAAATCATTTACGTGTTTATAATTTATTTCATCCCATGTCTAGGACCGGTGTCGAACAGATCGTAATAATTTTATATTGTTGTATAAATATCTTACTGAAGCACTCGAGAGACAGCGACGTAGGTGTTGCACTATTATAGTAAGGAATGATTGCATATTTTGTTGGTATACTCATGAGAGAACACGTGTTATAGTTATGCGCGCGACGTGGTAATTAAAAAAAGAATATTACAATAATGTGTATATATACGTATGATAAATATCAAAAATCGTTTCAGACGCGAAGCCCTAGTTACAGAAAAGGATTGCGTGTCATTGTCGATTTCCGGCAATGTGTGCCGGCGCCGTTTTAGGATTTAAATTAAACGCGCACGGCTAAAAGCGTGAAGAAAAAAAACATAGAAGGATCAGGAGGGGAATGAAAAAATCACTTTTCTATACACAGATGACACCAGCAATATATTTTGAGCATATATATACATATATATGTATATATATTTGTGCACCACGTGGTCGGTCCATAATAACTAGGTACCGGTACATATACCGAAGACGACTCTGTATAGTACGACAAGCGCAGACATATTTCTTATTTTAGAAACGAATTTATACGCGGCACGATTTCTGTAGTTATAATAATATAGCACCATATATGACATAATATTATTATTAATTGCGGACACATGTTCGCGTCGGGTATATAACAGGCTGCAGCAGCAGTCGTATCACGGGCGTCGACGGCTGTCAACCTCGCGACCGTCAAAAATGACGTGAAAAAAAACCTAAAGGTCCTTGCGGCCACAAAACAACTACGCAGGAGAATTGAATGGTCGAGGCTGGTTACACTGATACCGCATAACTATTGACCGGTTTCCATATATTGTTTTCCTATCCGATCGGTTTTCGTTCGCCATGACTTTATATGATAATAATAAGACGTTGTATCCTGCTCGTACATTATAATACTCCACACCCGCAAATCAAAGAACTACAACAATAACAACAGCTCTACTAAAAAATGTCTTGAGTTGTGATAATAATAATAATAATAATATAATAAGCTTTCGAATATAACGAGTTATCGTTGCGCAGACACGTCGACGGCGGCACACGTGCGAAGAATGTCTGCCGTTTTTGTTTTGGATTAATAATAATAATATTATACACTACCTACCTGGGTATTCAGTAGGTATTTATTATTTACGGTCGAACATATATTATAATAATGTTAAAATATTAAGTTTGCACAATCAAATTCTTGTGTTAAAAAAAAAAAAAAAAATATCAGAATTGTTTGGATTCCAAATAATTAATAAAATTTATTTACTAAAGCCAAAATAATATAATATTTTGGTTCTATTATTTTAATACAATTTCATAATATGCTTTTTTAAACTTAAATAGAAAAATGTAATAAAACACAAAAGAATTCGATCATTTTCGAGATAGATGACTACAAAGTTATTACATTTTTTAAAGTTTATAAAAATATAACAAATTCTATTAAAAGATAACTATAAAAACAACTATTAGATCTAGTAAATTAAAATTATTCAAATGATTTAAATTAAACCTAAAATCAATAATTATAGTTAATATTTAATTTACTAAACTTTAGAGGGCTGGTAACAATGTAGTGAACCAAAATTGATGATTTCACCATCAAAATTTAAAATGGAAAAAACTCTACACCAAAATTTCATTAAATATACAGTTGTTAAAATAATTATTGGTACAGTCAATATTTTTAGATTGTCATAGAAAAAACTATTTGTTTGAAAATGAAAAAACAAGTCTTTTTTCGTTATTTTTTTGAAATTCCATAAAAAAATCAATAACAATAATAATAATAATATCCGTTATCGATCACTCTGTAAATATATTTTGTCGAACGGTTATAGTCGCACGAAATCCATAACAGGAGAATCTCGTACGTCATATTTTTAGTACAATAATATATGGTTGTCACGTCGACAACGGACGAAGGACATTTCGATAGATTCTCTCGGGTTCGTTGGGCCGTGTCGCGATTGGATTTCGAAAAACGGACCTCGAAAGCTACAACAACTACATCGGTCGAAGAAATGCGCACAAATGAATAACAACAATGATAATAATACATCGTAAACGTCCGTTATTGACCCTAATCGATTCGTATGTTTTGCGCGCCTCGATGATCGTCTCACCGCACCGCGAGTTCCGACCGGCTATTTTCTTTTTTTTAGGTGTACCTATATCTACCTGTATATAATGCGCGTATAGTGTGGAGGTATATACATCGTACGCGGTACGTGGTTGACGCGGCGAACATTATTATATATATATATATTTTATAATATTTTCACAGACCAGCTGTGGTCTGCACACTCGTACAGTATCATTCCGCGTGCACCTCTACAATATAAGACGTGTATAAATATGTAATAATATATTATAAACGGACCATGAGTTACACGTACATCGTATTATTATTATTATAATACTGTGTGTACTATTAGCATATTAAAATGTATATATATGTATAGGTATTAGGTACGCGGCGATGCTTATAATATTTTCACCTCGGCCATTATTACCCTAATCTTCCACCGCCGCCCGACACCACCACCGCACCACTGCTCGTACAACCGACTGCGATGTGTACACAATAACGCCCAAGTCCGGGGGAACAGCGCCCGATCACGTGGGCCCAATTTTCGTATGTTCACGTCCACCACCGCAGTGTACCGCACACACATGCACACACATTATAATAATATAATAATAATATCGTACGATATTCACCTATATATAAACGGTATATGCACACACTCACAGACGCACGCCCAAACGTATATTATACGATAATATTGTAATAATAATATGAGCACCGCGTTACAGCTGCAGCAGCAGCAGCAGCAGCAGCAGCACCGTACGGTCCGTGTTCACGTATTGTGCACATATTATATTGCAGGTAGGTGTATAATAATACGATATTGTTAGTCTGAGCGGTGCAGCAAGTAATTATCTCGGGCCGAGCCTCTCGTTATGGTATTACGGCGCAAACCGCAAGACGACTTCCCGAGCTGGGGGTCACTCCAACTTCGACCGCCATCGCCACCGCCCGGACGGAGGTGTTGGCCCGTGCGTGCGTGGAAGTGGCGTGTTGCAGGGGAGAGATAGAAAAACGGTCTTTTTAACCTCGTGGCCAAACAGTTTTTGTCAGGTGTAATTTGTTCGGTGCCCGAGACCCGGGTCTAGACTACCCTATAAATACTCGGCCGACTGTACTACATATTATATACGTATATATTATATTATCATACGCCCATGGTAGTAGGGATACGATATAATATTATTATTATCTTACATTATTAGTAGTGGTAGTGGTAATACGCCTACGTACACTACTACACTTAATACACTGCAAATCCGGAAGTGCATTTAGAATTCGAAAATTCGGGGTCAGGGTGCGTTTTAACTCTAAAAACTTTCAACGTAGTTAATTAGGGTTGGCTGCACAATGACGATATGAAACTCCAGTACATTTCGGCACAAACGAAAGTCACGCTAAATACTTTGATTACAAAAGACTTAGGTCTGGGTGCCAGGGAAATGCACCGATGGTCAACGCTGGGATATATTAGCGTAATATGTTGCAATGATTTAATATACGATTTACTTACTGTTGAAATAACAATGTTAAGGAATTACAATATTATAATGTAGTTGAGCAGTTAAGAAAATATAGACCAGTGAGTATTTTTGCGTGCAGCTACTGTTATCTTTCTCATCTGTATTATTGTTCACGTCGATGCTTTTATAATATTAGAAATAATTCTATTTTCACGACATAATAAAATTTCGAAAAAAAATATATTTTTAACGTACGAGTGATTGTGATTATAATAATATAGTTGATGCGTCATATAATTAGCATTGATAATATTCACTCGATTCAATTGCCTAAACTAAACGTTTAAATAATTTTATAATAAGCATGATATATTAAATCTACTAAAATATTGAAAAAAAATATATATTTAATGTAATTATGTATTAAAATAATGGCTCGTATAATATTCATAAAAAATTAATTTTAGAAAATATTTTTCATGACTTTAATGTAATATTGTATTGAAGGTTGTGAAATTTCTAGCAACTCAATACGAATATATAATATTTACAATAATAAATTAATAATAGTAGGTTAATAATTGGTTATCTGAAGTTTATCAAACATATTATAATCTACACTGCGCTGCGGCTCGTTTGATGTGTTTAAATCAATACTATGATAATGAATGTTTTAATTATAGTTAAATAGTTAATCAATTATTAAATATTGAACATATGAATTTCATGAAACACTAAACTGTAGTTTTAATAATTCGTATATTTTTTAACCGGCCAAAGTATCACGATTTATCATATTATTATTCAATTGCCAAGTGTACTTATTATTTCCCCGATAAGAATTGAAACTAAAACCCAAAGTTCACATTTTTTAATAATCTCTGAATCACATCGTAATTCGTTGTATCATATTGTGTGATCGCATACCTAAGTAGTTCTTAACCGTTTATAACAGTTCTGTCTTCTATGAAATACACTTAAAATAATAATAATACTTTTATAATGTCAGTTTGATACACCTGAGATCTGAAAGTAAAACCATAAAACACGTGGTATCGAAAAATATATTTAATTTATTTAAATAATATCATTGAGTTACAAATTTATTATTATTATGTTGTATAAGTCTATAAGAATAATACGAGAGTTGCAACGTTTAAAACAACTAGTGCTAAAAAATATCAATATATTTTTTCATCAGATATTATATCCTAACTTACTTTAACGTATAATATCACTATAATATCTTCTAACATCGATAAATCAATACTATTTTAATTAGGCTTTAATATTTTATTTTTTCACAACGTTTTGTGACTTTATCAATATATATAGTATAATATTATATAAGTAATAACAACAATATATTATTTTTATGTATAATATCTGTTACAGAAATTATAATATTTATTATCATTTGATGTTTTGATGTAATTAATTTTCACAGTTTCAACCCTCTTTATAGCTGACAGATCTCCCCTCTTAAAAGTTGTAGTTGTTTTACGTTGCATTTTCAAAGAGTTATACCGATTATTTTCTATGTTTAATTATCAATTTAAACTTTTTTAATGAATTTAAATTAAAAACAAATATTAAATGGACACACACTGATACATCTTTAATGTTTAATTACTCGTCATATATTGAGATTTATTTTTGAAATCATTGTTTACATTTCATAGTTCATACAGAGATGGATTAGGGCATTTTCGGACATTTTAAATTAAATTCTGTATGAATTATGAACATTTAACTTCCTACCCTTTGGAACCACTACCTTTATAGTTACAGTAATTTAGAATACATTTTGCGATTTGATATTTACAGTATTTATTATTGAGTGTACCTATAACTTATTTTCCCAGTTATGCCCATAATTGCCAATTATTTTCAACAACTTAACGTTTAAACTTTTTACAGATCATACTACTGTAAATATTCAATTGATTTTCATTAATTCAATCAGACTATAAAATATCTATGTATTAATGTATTATTGAATCTACTATAATATCGTTTTCTGAAAAATAGAAAAAATGACGTAAAACAAATAAAATATCGAACCATTAGACTCATTGAAATAACGCTAAACATCGTTAATGTTTAAATCGTTATTTTTTAAGTAGGTAGGTACACGGGTTAAAAAGTCAATTGCTAATTAAACAGTTTAAGTTGAATTACAACGGTCATAAAATAATGCTGTACAGAAAAATTCTCGCAGTTTTTTATAATTAACTATATTTTAATTTCTTCATTGATGTAATACACGTTTTGAGTCGTTATTTTTGTGTTAGAAATTTAATGCTCGAAAATAATATTACAAATTACAATCCTAAGTAAGTAGCCTAATTATTGCAACATGTTTTCTGCGTGAAACACTGTAGAATTAGTTAGGTACCTGAGTACGAACCTTATCTTCATAGACCTTATTATATTAATAATTAACAAGCAACAGGAAGGAGAACATAATATAAGTCTGAGAGAGAGATTTTACATAAACTGGATAATTCGAAAAATACATGCGTCAAAATTAAATTCGTGAAATTGTAATATGGTTTGTTTTAATATACCAATGTTTGGGTAGTTAAAGCAACGGACTCATGTTTTAAAGAATATATATTATAGTATAATGTTAGAATGAGAAAAAACATCAATTCATCATAAAGTATCTACGTAAAACGATGTTTTGCTTCTTTTCATAATATAATAGTTTATATGTTGTATTTTTTTTTTGTCACGCGGCCGACTACTTTCACGCGAGTAAGAAAAAAAACAAAATATGCGACAAAAAAGGAACTGATAAAATATTAAAAGAAAAATCACCAGACATTTTCGATAATGATGATGACTTATACAAACCTATACTTTAAAACTTTTTGCACGCATCTCATCCGGTGTATGTGTAGTGATATACTTTTGAGATTTTCCGAACGCCACTTTTATTTTACCGACGCACAGACATAAATCATCAGCTCATCCGAACCCATATATACGATATTATTATTATATTATGTATCTAATATAAATATTACATAACGAGTGTCACTCACCGCATCGTATTAATGTGTAGTTTCCGGACACATTTTCTGTATAATATGTGTGCCTATATTACCTAGGGATGGAAAATTGACGTGATTTTTTTTTTTGTTTTCCTTGAGTGCCATTGAAAACCGTTATTATATAATATACAAGTTTGTAAATATGAAAAACATTTTTATTTAAATGTATATTTTTTTTGAGAAATTTAATAATACAATTAATATTCCTAATTATTACCATGCCCACGATATTTTTTCGCGTGTCATGAATTTCCATCACCGATGTATATACATAGTATTTTGAACAGGGTAGGTTCAAAGATGGAGATTGGATAGGCTTACAGGAACTTAGCCTCTTTAAATAATTGTCAACCCCCCCCCCCCCTCTCACCAATCAAAACAATATCAAATTACTACTTTTGACGTGGTTTATTATTCTACAATTCACTTGTAATAGAAGACTGATTTGTTATCAGGCATTTTTAAACTATATAATTATATCTGGAAAATTATATAAATTTTCCAGTGGAGTTAATACAATAATAATAATATGTACTTATTTATCTTTGGCCCAACCCAAATCGTCCCATAAAAAAAACATTTACATTTTTTCAACACATTCAATAAACAGTTAAGTAAATTTTTAATTTTTTACCAGTATAAAAATATTATGTTATAATATTATTATTATTTAATTATAACTTATATATGTGTATTACTATAATATTGTATATTGTGCAATATCGAATAGTATTTAGAATAAAATATGGGAAAAAAACGTAATTTTAAAACTTCGATAGCAGAGTATATTATTATGGGGATTTGAATGTCTACTTTAGATGTAAGCTTTATTTAAAAATATTTATCTCCCTAAAATTCAACCGAATTCACCCGCCTACGGGTGATGCGTCGCCGCGTTTTTCCTTTTTCCGCAAACATATTATACATTTATTACAGCTGACATATAGAAAACCGGGTATATTCCGCCCAGAATGATGATAATAATAATAATAATAATATATTAATGCTGACACTAGTCAAAAGCCAAACTATTTATTTTTTTTGGACTTCCACAGACATCCACCATCCCTTTCTCTATCGTTACAGCCCAGACCCCCCTTTCTAACCACCAACCCGCCGTCTACCACTCATCATCGTACCACAGTCACACCCTCTATATACATTAACATTATTATTATTATATGTATATATACGTCGCAAAGAGTCGAGAGGTTTTCGGCATTTCGCCCTCGTCGTCGCCGTCCGGCCTCTGATTGATAAATGATGCAGCAAAGTCATCGCAGCCTCGGCCTTTCTTCTGCCCACCGACCGTAGTGATATCCACTCCGCCCATCATCAAGCACACCGTATCGGATAACAGACGCTCAAGTTTTGCTGCTTCGATTCGAGACATTAGCTGGCCTCTGTCCTGACTAATGACAGCTTTACATTTTTACCGACCGTTTTTCGGAACAACCTAGGTACCTACTTACTGTAGTAATTATGTACTTATATAAATTTATATTTTTCTACCCCTATAATAAATTATGGCAACAATATTTTTAACTTTTCTGTTTCAAAATTAAGTTGATAATTTATCCATCGTCGTTGAGTTTTGTCAACCAATAAGCCATTATAGCTAGGTATCTACATTGTCGCAACCTAAAGCTTTATCTGTGATATACAAGTAATAATTATCTGTATATACTAGAAATAATAATTATTATAATTTACTAGCTAAATAGTAGAAATTATAGCTACATTTAGATTAACATTTTCGATAAATTATAACTGATCCTCCGAGGAGCAATATGAATACTTACCTGTTAATAATATATTTATAATTATTACTATCGTCCGTAAATGACCGTAATTATAACAAAACAAAAAAATAAATATAAAAAAAAACATGATTTCACCATCGTTATCAATATTACCAATACAATGCGTTCACAACATGATGTACCTACAATATACATATAGTCCCGTGGCACAACCCGGGGGGTCCCCAGGTACAGACCCCCCCCCCCCCTTAGGTCATACCTATAATGAACTATTTAAAATAAAATGTCTATTGTCTATGTTGTGAACTTGTAACAAGTATGGACCCTTGAAAAATTCTGGTTGCACCACAATCTGTTAATAACAGGAGTATATCAATTCTTGTGTTTGCAAAACATTTTTTGTTAGTACTAAAGATCAAATTTGTTTTTTTAATTTTTTGATTCCTCTATATTTCTATGCATTTTTTCCGTGTAATTTGGCATTACTGTCGACGTAATTAAGTGATACATATTGTTTATTATTATTTATATTATTTAAGGTCATATTAAATTAGTTGGTGGAGATCAATTTAATTTATAAATTTGAAAGCCAAGACTTATTTACTGGCGACTTCTTATAATTATAATATATTAAGAGACTACGCATAGGTCACTCAAAAATGTCCCATGGACAACACTTATGCGCATAGAAGAACCTATAATGTGCCAAACCTGTGGAGAACCTCTTACAGTCAAGCACCTCCTTATCAACTGTCGATACCATATATTTTATAGAAACCATAAAAAGCCTAGAAATATTTGACAACCTTTTCGATGCCCTTAGCCCAATTTAAGACAACGCCAACAAAATCATTACATATCTAAAATGTATTGATATGTACAACTTAATCTAAGGAAACCATTGTATTATCTATATGTAACTAATATTCATTTTGCTATAAGCTATAATAACCTGGTAATTGATGCTGTGCCACGAATAATAAAAAAAAAATAGTAATAATAATCTCAATTACGGAAATCAACTCCGTTTACAATAACAATATTTATAATAACAGTAAACAATAATTTATAAATAACCTGTGCTACAACAAATAAAAAATAACATGAATTATAAGTTTTGAATTTTTTTTAACTTTAAACATGAATTGAGTATATTAATTATATTAACATAACTAAAAAAATCAATATCAATCTATGTCGAAGGTGCCACAATTTCTTGTTGAGTGTTTGGAAGTTGGTGTTAGTGTTTTAATTTGGGATATTGTCGGAATCAGAGAAGTATATTGTGTTTGACTTTGATGAGTGTAAATACGAAAAGCTGGGCACAGAGGTACGTGTGTGATTTACGTACTGAAATCTTACTGTACCTACATATTATATTACATACTTTCATCAAGTTATTTTGTATTCATTACTCAACACAATGCATAATAACTTATGATGCATTATGCATTATAATGTATCCACTATTATATTATAAATTTATATTTACTCAACCACGGTCGGAAATAATACCATCTCCCTACATTCGATATTCGAACGTAATATTTCTATAATTATTTTTATCAAATGTATAACTTATATGAAATATTTATAAAAAAATAGTTATCTAAGTATAATAAAGCAGTTGAATATATTTTATAACTTACTAAAAACTACATTAGAAAAATATGAACTTATTTAAGATCGAAAAAATACAGTATGTTGTGTACATTACTATATATTATACTGAAATTGAAAACTAAAAGAATATTCAGAATAATAATAGCAAAATATATTATGTATTTATGGAAAAAAACGCAATAATTTGGTATGCAAATGAGTTGTAGTTAATATTATTATTTTACAAGGAAATAATATTTGGATACGATTCTTAACTCATGTATAAATACTTTTTTTGTAACAGAGTTTAAACACTAAAACTATTCATGTTTAATTTTAAAGATAAATATTAAAATAATTTGAAAATTAGTAAGTTTATAATTTGCTAAGACGTAAAACAAAACATCAAAACATAATGAGATAAAAATATTTTTACTTTGAAAAATTATTTTATAAAAATACGTTTTACACTAGGTACTTGACTGTATTATTATAAAAAATAAAAGTGAATAAATTGAGTCCAATTTTAATTAAAACTATAATAGGTACCTACTAGTTAAACTTCAATATAATATGTACGAACATGTACATGATAGTAGGTATGCTATATATTATTAGATGCCCGTTATATGCATAATAGGTACTTCCATTATGTTTTATTACCACATGATGGTCTATATTATATAACTAAGTAGTTATGTTTTATCCTTCCGTTTATTATCACAACAATCTACACGTCTTATTATCTATTTATTTTATATATTATTATATTATATTTTAAATTAATAAGCCGTGACCACATAATTATGCCTCATTAAGGGCACTCAAAATATTTAAATTAATTATAATATAGTTTGTATAATATTATGTTATTTAACTATAATATATAAACGTAATAACAATGTTAAAAAATAAGTATGGAAAGTAGGTACCCCGAATAAAGAAAACTTTTGAGATGCGCCTACCTTTGCTTAGCCTACCTTTGCTTACCATATCGCGTAGCGGGACGACAATGTCAAAAATACAATTTATAAAACGAAATTTGTAAAAGACACAACATGTACGAGCGTGAAACAAGCACAAAAGCTAACAGAACACCATGCGCAAGAGGGCTATACGGAGCTGCAGTACATCACTTACACCACAATAACTCTGTGCAGGCTTACCAGGAAATAGTAACACAATGAATTATGAACCCGTGTAGACGTGACATGGGTAATTTTATGGAAAACGCTTTTCCTAACTCCGAAACAACATAAGTGAACAATGAGAGGGGGGGGGGACACAAAATTGTTCATAAATCGTCTCGAAACCCGGCGAACGGGGTGCGATTATTATTATTATTATTTCGGTATGCAATTTATATATTCAATTTTTTTTTTCGTCCAGAATCGTCGTGTAAAAAATTTAACGTCACCGGCAACCACGGATTATAATAATATCGTAACCGCCGCAGTGCGTGTCGTCCCCACAAACACAATGTATGGCAAGTATATATTATTATTATTATTATTATTATTATTATTATAATAAATGTGTGCTGGCGTTTCAAGTTGTGTGAACGCAAATGGTTAACCGCAAAAATTGCCTGGTTAGCTTTAGTAGGTAGGTACAGCATGCGTATAATCCACCATTACCGGTAACCGTGGCTTGGACTTTCATCGTTAAATATGGCATTCAAACGTACCCGGAATACTAGCTTTAAGTACGGTTCTGCATAAAGTCCGTTTCACAAACGAATGAACACCGTCCCACGTTATATACATAATACATAACCGTATGACGTAAGCACTCCACGATCGGCTAAAATATTCAGTGTGATTTCGCAGTAAGTATCCAAATAATATTTTAAATGTGCTCTATTGAGGGTTTCAAAATTTAACATTTCCGATGGATTTTTCTAGTACACGTTTATTAATTATTTCAAATACGCTTGCAATCGTTAGATCAATATACATAACTCCTAAAACACTTTACAAAATATGGCTCGTACTTAAATTATTTATTTAATTTATTTTTTTTATATAAAATATAAATGTTGTTATCGTACCGATGTTGGGGGCTTTGGTGTACAATACGTACCGCCGGCATGTACATTATGTAATATTAAATGTGTACCCCCAAAGTCCCAAGTATAAGATCCACTCTGTAACTGCCTAAATCCACAGTGAATAATTAAATTATTTAAAATTTAGAAAATTACATTGTGTGGTACTAGTACCTATATTTGAAAAAAATGACTTCTTATTATTATAAATGACAAGGTTTATGTAAAAGATGCATACATAATAATTCGATTAACTTTACTTATATCTGAATAAATACGTTTTTTATTTATAAATTATTTCGTAATAATATGACGTCTTCCTTATTAATCCGGCTCAAATATTATTTGATTTTATCGTTATAATCTAGGTATAGTTATACAAATAAAGAGATTTTCTTTTTAACTAAATATTTTGCTTGAATTTCAAAAATTTCATTTACATGAACCGGCAGGAAATAAAAAGATAGAAGTAGATACATAAGTATATAACCTGCCAAAATCAATATTTACTGCAGTATATACGTGTACCGAACCAGGAGGTGTGAATTAAAATTAATTAGTATACATAATTACTACAAAAAGTAATTAAAAGTTTTCACTAAGCACAAATAATTCTTAGAATTTCGGATAAACGGAATTAAATTATTGCATAAACGTCAACAGGTGTACGTTTGTTAACAGATGTTTTTATTCTAGGTTTCGCTGTTGGTATATAATTTAATGTTAAGTTTGAATACAAGTTACCAACGCCTAACTTGTTGCATTACCAAAATTTTCGGCACCCCTTTTGCAATCTTCTAGTGGTGTACAATAATAATAATATACTTTGGTCGGTCCTTGAATAAATTATCATCAAAAACTCAAAGGCGTCGTTAATAAGGTTTTTGCTACGATGACTGCCAACGTGCTAACTGCCGACCGCCGTTGTATCTTTGGTTGGTTGGTAGGGCACAACAAATGAATAATAATATTATTATACCACATGAATATAATGATATATTACAGGAGCGTAAATTAGTTTTCATGGGATTAAAATAACTAATGAATGAATAAAAAAAAAACGTTTTCCATATACGTAAAATAAAGGACCGAGACAAAAGCGTTCGTCTCGGACTCGAGTATCAACGGGACCAAACACTAAACCCGCCTGTATGTAATATATATAAATATAAATATATTTATATTATTATAAATGGTTTGTTTAATGTAATAAATGATAATAAATGCGTTTTATTTCTTAAATGTATTAGGTTGCTTCTCATCCGTGGAGTAGCAGACATCCTCGAGAGGAATCCAAGTGTACACAAGTGCGAGACATCGGGTTCGATAACAAAGGGACTAGTGGCGAAAGGGAAACAATATGGAAGGGAGGAAACGAGTGCGCTCTCCTTTTGGCAATCCCTCCTTCCTTGCACGATGGAGGGGGTTGGTGGAAAAAAGGGTCATTTGTAGTAATGAACGACACAAAAATATATTATGTAATGCGTGGACGAAGAAAAGAGAAGTTGACGTAATGGGCAATCGGATTTGAAGCCGGCATCCCTTATTTTTATGTCCTTTCTGCCTATCTTTCTCTTTTTATTATGAACATATATAAAGCATTCGCAATCATTTTTATTATCGTCTCTAGTTTACAGCTTTTGAAATCCGGCCAATGTATAAAGAACTATGTTTACATATTATTCGTACGGCGGACCTTTAACTGAACGACATTCGGTAAACTTTATTTTCATTACCTATATATAAGTTTAGGTACTACACCTACAAGATATTATTTTTGTGGCGCACGGTTTTATTTTTCATATACTCGGTGGGATTCGATTACGTAAAACATGAAAAATCCAGGATATCATCAATTGGTCCCGTACGATTTATACCTAAAATACTGTTTATGGTCTGTAACCCACTTCAGATCTTTTTATAACGTAGATACCTATTTATTATATATAAATATATATTGCATAAATACTACGAATTTAGAATAAATAACGCTTACCTATTATGACCAATTCGAATTTTCTTAATATGACATGATACCGTTAAATAATATTATGCTATTTATAATAAATTAATTTTTGCCGTATAACATATTTTAACAAACATTTAAGCATTATAATTTATAATAATATGGTACCATACAATATAATATGTGCGAATAAGACTATTTAATAAAAATGTTATTAAATAACATATTTTTATGGTACAGACACTATACACAAATATCGAATACAATAATTAGGTATCTACAATAAATATTGGATCACTGAACTGGAATATTGAGAGTTTAGGAAAATTTAGTTTTAAAAAATATACTTCACAATATTAAGAGTGGATATTTTACTTAGTATACAAATAAATATCCATATAATACTTAACTATTTTATAAAGAATCAAACATTTAGGAAATATTACCACATTATTTGTGTAAGCATCCTTAATTTTAAGTTATAAAAATATATTTTATGGTTTAAAATTATACTCAGTGATAATAAACTATGTAATTTGTTGATTTATTTTAATTTGGGGGTTTTCTTTAAATTGTGGTTTTATGTGCCAAATATATTTTATTACATAGTTATAACCCGAATGAAGTAATAAAATTGTATTTGATGGTATTCTAAAGTTGTTTTGAGGTCACTTCATGGCGTCAAACTGCAGTTGATTCCATTTACGGTCCACTGTTTTTTTTTGTTTTTTTTTTAACAAAACAGGCGAGTTCTTTTAAGAAATGTATTATATATTTTGGGATAACTTTTTTATTTGTACAATTGTTTGAAGTAATAAAATGTATACTAAATATTATAATTGTTTTTATTTTACAATCGATTGAATAGGAAAAAAAATATATTTTAGTTGTTTAAATACTAGAAATCAAAATACTCTTAACATGAGTATAATAAAAGATGTGATGATAAAAGTTGATTCGTTGAAAAAGAATAAGTCATAAAGAAAATCAGACCGGATACAAAACCCAAGTATGGGCATTCGTTTCGCTCCGCTCACCAAAATCTAAATTGTATATTTTGAAGGTTTTGTATTTTTATACACAAATTATCGTGTGGAGTTGTGGACTCTGAAATTTAATATAGCAATTTAAAATAATTACATGCAGGAAAATAAGTACGCGCACAGACAAACAAAAAAAAAAAAACAGAAAATATAACGATCATAAATATAAACCAATTTCATATTATTTTGGGCTTTGGAATTGAAATTAAAAAAATATATATTATACCGTCCGGAATGGTAGATCCTGATTTTTGGATAAATTAATTAATTGTTCTGAACAACAATAATTTTAGCCAGTTCGCGCCTGCAGTATAAACTGTTGGTACACCATAGTTATAGTAATAATATATTATTAGCTACATTAGTCAAAACTCAAATTTATAATTTTATAATGTTGGAGATTCTTTTTCTTATAAAGTACCTACAAATTGACGAACATATTATTTAAGAGTTTGAAGTTAATAATTTAAAAATAATTGAGGCTCTAAAACGTTCATATTATTAGAAATCCTGTTTGATGACTGGGATATTTCACCAAACGGGGGACATGACATTTTTATATTTAAACACAAATATTGATTTGATCCACTGCGGAACTTAGGTTGAAACATTTTGTTTGTGATTTTGACTTATCGGTTTTTAGCGAAACTATGTTTTTTTATTCCACAGGGAATGGCTTATCTTCGACGACGATGCAATACATCAATATGTACAATTATTAATAATTATTAACATTATTATAGCTATTATTTTTTTATCATTATACTTATCACATAAATATAAAGTTATTAACGGTAAATAATTAAAAATATATGTTTACGTAATTGTAGGTATTTGTTACAAAAAGACAACAATTATTCAGATTTCGTTTATATTAAAATTATTACTTTCGATTATGGCGTTGACACGTTTATCATCATGTTCATCAAACACTAATTATAATATTACGCTATGCTGAGATCGAGACACTCATTATTCGTATGAAACTGAAACATCTTTAAAATGACAAATCAAATTAATAATTAATGTTTTTATTTTGATTTGTGATGGCAGATATAGTCACTGGCACCTTGTTAAACTTACAAAATATAGCACAAAGGCTGACAATAATAATTAACTTGGTTTGATAAAATAAAAAAAATGAGCATTGAAAAATCAAATACAAAACATTTTGAACTTTGATTATATTTATTGTTCAAACAAAAATGTTATCACCGCGATGAATACTATTAATAAATAATTTGGATAATTTTGACGCAACTATTCAAATAAACGTATAAAAAGGTTTCTGTACGATTTTCATCTAACACATAGGTACTTATTTTAAAAAAAAACATAATATTAATAAACTTACTATTCATGCTTATCAATAAAATAAGCATTAATTATTGATTTAAAACTACCCATCTAAAACAAATATATACCTTATCAATATTTATCACAATTTTCGTCAATGGACACGTTGGTCTTTACACATTATCAATTTATTAGAATTTTTTTTTCCATACCAACATATAATGATTTGTATTGACTAAATAATGTAAATACTTACGTAATTTTCTGCATGTCATACTATATAGCCACCGGAAATATAGGTATTTTAAGTCAACAATGAAACACTAGAAAACCATTTATCTGCATTGCACATTATGTTATACGGATCGCAAGTATAGGTATAGTGTGTAACAAGTGTTTGTATTGTTTCTAGAAAAATTTTGTAAGTAGTGATTTTAAATGTTCTAAGGTGTACGTGTACCTAAAACAGCGTGTTTGATAAAAAATATTACAATAATAACGGGCCTGCATGTAGGTACATACATATTTTTGTTTTGTAAAAACGCAAAGAATCGAGTAAATATGAAGGTAGCTATAATATGGACTATGGTATAAAAAGAAGGCTTTTTCACGGTACATTACGTTCGATAAAAATTTGTTCACATTTTATAATAATGATATACGCGTTGTATGGGTGCACAATATATAATGGTATACATCCTCACGAACCATAATATAATGTGTTCTCGTGGGCATGTACCTCATCGGTTACAGACATCGACTCGTATCTTCTATATGGGTACGTATAATATGTGTAAGTACCTACCTAAATATATATATAAAATAACTTGTCCCAACTGATTCATCATCGCCTAGCCGGAACCGCTGAACCTATGAGTATAAAATTTGGTTAGTAGTTTCGTTTTATGATGTAGATACCCACTAAGATAGGATCTTCCAAATATAGCATTTTAAAGAGGTCATCGCATAAGGTTTTCGAGATTCATGGTGGAAATTTAATTTTTTTTATCAAATGGTTTCCATTGGTTACTCGGTCAGATGAGTCAAAAGCATGCATCGAATCGTCGAGTTTACATAATTACCTCGATTAAATAGAAATTATACAACTTAATCCAAATGTATGTTTGTAGCTTATATTCTCAAAAACGACTCGATTGATTTTCTCAATGAAAATCTCAGAGAGTGTTCGATATCTGAAAACATCTAAAGAGTAGTTTAAACCACGCTAAAAAATTTATATTATTTACCAAGTGCTAAATCCAACCAGCGACTTACGGTTACCCGCCTCGGTCGAATCGATTCACAAAGCTACACTTACGCCGATTTGCCCGTGAACTGAGGATTGAGGAACACTAAAACCGAGATTCACCTATAAAGTGTCGTGTTTTATATTCGTTAATTTTTTCCCGAGCGGAGTCTGGTTTTACAGTTAGGGCTAGCTGTTAGGATGTACCCTATGTCTCGGTAGGTACACAATGTAATACATCCTCATGTAATATACGTCTAACGTTTTCTCGCGGGCATGTACCTCATCGGTTACTGCAGACATCGACGTGTATCTTATATATATTATAATATATTATTACTGTTATGAGTTATGTGATATACGGACGACCAACGCACAGCGTTTGCCCCAACTAAGAAACGTTTAACGCGATGTTATAATATTATTATTATTATTATTATTTTTAATTCATAATTTATTTATTCGTGCAGCTGCAGTGTCGAGTAAAACAATAATCTCGTCGTCGTCGGGACAAGAGATGAACGCATCCGTGGCCCACGTTCGAATAATAATTAATCGAATATAATATTAATATTATTATTGTGTAGTAGTATTATACACACGTCAAGTGCGTCATGCTCATATTGTGTTGTTATTGCGTTGCAATTATGTGCAAAATTAAACTTTAGGTTCCAGACACGGACCTTTATTATATTAATAATTGTACACCATATGACATTCCTATACTTACGTCGTCATCGGAGTGTTTCTGCAGTATTGTGCGTAAAATGACAGTTACCAAAACGAGTTTCGGGAAATATGATATCCGTGTGCACCTATAATATTGGCGGAGGTGCGCACGTTTCTATGTCAAAGGTCGAGCACATTGTAGTTAAAATGGTAGAGCTTTTTATTATTCAAATGCATTTATTGGCGTCACCCGGTGGTGGTGGAAATGATAATAATACAATAATAATAACAATAATAAAAATAATAATAATAGCAATAATAATATCAACGATAATGATGACGATAAATACGGAGGAACTAATAAGAAAACGGTTGTGTCGGTATTAAAACGTGTTCAAATTCTACCCTCATAAACACTGACTTTATGGGATTCCTGTATAAATTGCACCAGCAACGGCATTGGCCCGGAAAGCTATAAATTCCATTTTAATCTGGAGCGGAAAAAAAAGAAAAGAAACAGACGTGGTGAGCGGGTGAACCAAAAGGTGAAAACGAAAATCTTAAGAAAAGAATAAGTGCGCGCTATTATTGCCATTATAAAATACAAAATAGGAGCACCATCGTTGATGGCTGCTAAAGAGTGTTATTATAGTTAGTAATATGTATATGTATTTTACCATTATAAGAAATTCCAAAAAAGTCCCCATATTTTATAATAGAGATTCATAATTGAACAAAAGACAAATGTAAATGTATAAATACCAAAAGATAACAAATTGTTCACCGTACCACCGTCACATATAGGTAGTAGGTACTCAGTGGAAAATAAAAATATCGTAAGAAAAACTTGTCAACGCTTAAACGCTGTTGTAGCTTTGTGAGCGACTCGAAAGTTGCCTCGAAAAATAACGTGTTCCAACAATATTGTGATTTTATCGCAACATTTATAATGTACATCGTAACTTGGTAGTATTATATATTAAAATATATTCTCTTGTATATTGTTTGATTAAAAACGATTTGGAAAAGTGGGTATACAATATACACTATGCATATACGTTTAAAGTAAGTTATGCAACAAATAAGATAACAATAATGTCCACATAATAAAAATTATATAAAATCGAGTTTGACATTGCGAGTGAGTTTGAATGAAATACTTATAATATAGTCATACAGGTTAACCTATAGTTACCTACTATTATTATTTACTTCAATTATTATTATGTATATTATTATCTTTAAATAGTTACATATTGAAAAGCCTTATACCTATACGAAATAAACATAAATATATAAATATTTATATGGTCATATTATTACATTAGTTGGGCTGCAATTTTCTAATTAGTATTTCAAATAAAGTACCTATTTGAAACAATATTTAAATGATTTTATTTCAAATTGATTTAAATAATGTTTAATATTATAATGTATTCATGTATTGTTTCAAGCATTATTTTATTTCCTGATAAATACATTTCTGACGCTCGAGTTATATTTTTTATATTTTATATCTCACCTCGACGTTCAAGTTGCTTCATGACTCAATTTTTTGAAATCCAATGTACCAAAACAAAAAAAAAAAATTAAATAAAACAAACAGTGAAAATATATAGTATTTTATGTATGATTAAAATGTAGCTTAAAAAATTATTCAAATATATACTGCTACTAAAAAAATCGAGTATCAGCTGTTCCGAATATTTAAAAAAAAGTTTTCCCCCAAGTTTAAGTTAGTAGTGACATAGAGAGTTTTGTGAAAATAACTAAAAATTGTAAATCGGTTGTAAGTCAATATTATTATTTTTCTGTTGACATAAGAAAACAACTGAAAAATAAATTTGATTTCTAAAATGGAAAAGGCAGTTTATCAGAACGTTTATATTACTATTTTGTATACATAATTTACTATCGTTTTAAATTTGGATGAAAAACAATTACCATTCTATGTGAGGAAAACATTTTAGTAATTTGAACATTTAAATAAATATGGTTTCCCAGTGATAAGCTGCTGTACGACAATTGGTAAGCCAAAATCTCCTCACAATAGTATTTTGAAAACATTGAAATTGAAACAGGAAAACCACAGCGTGCTTGACATATAATCGTGTACTTACCGAATATACATAAAGGCCGCTGTTTGTTTCCACACATATAAAATGTGATTGCAGTATTCAATCGCCCAACTATTATTATATACGCGCGAAATATTTTTTTGGATGATTCTTCATTTTTCAAGATTTTACCCCTAACTTGCATCTTATTATTCAAGTTGAATATTTTTTATACCGAAAAAAGGACGAAATAACTGTTTAAAGTATAATACGATATAGGAAATTCATCACAAGGAAAAACTAGCAATTGTGTAATGGTAACAGGGTATAATACCTATATATATTATACAATATATATATATATGTGTGATCGCTAACTGCAGAAAGGGGATAGTTCCACTTTTTACATTTTTTAAGAGTTACAAAAAAGTGTTATCGACATATAGGATTTGTATTGCAAACAGTAATTTTCTATCACTATTTATAAATGTTCGGACAGTACAATGTATCTTTTTCCTACAGTAAACTATGTATTTACGAGCGATAAGTGCAAACTGATGATAAAATGAAAATTGATAAAAGTGGACTTATCTCCTTTACGCAGTTAGCGATCTTAAAGTATGCTTATTATATATTCTTCTTCTTCGGTAAACTTGGCTACTAGGACCATCTCGACATGCATCCTTGCCTCCAGTTTTCTCTCCTCCTAATGCTTTCATATCATTCTTTACCATATCCTCCCATTTCAGACGTGGCTTCCCAGCAGTCTTTTCCCAGTAGGGTTCTCTTCTATTACTATGCGTATGAGGTGGCTTTTGGCTACGCCAGCATGCCCAGCCCATTGTAACCTTTTAACTATTCATAATATACTTATAATACAGCTATAATATATTATATTATAATCATTAACAATGTGGTTTAACTATTGTAGTTTAACAAACGCAGTAACCTATATAAGATTATACATTGAGTACATACATGTACATAGTATATACATTATTTAAAAATTATTTATTAATAATATTTAAGTTTTTGGTCTTATAACAAATAACGATGGACGTTCGTCACAAAATATGTGGTACCACCCATTTCGAGACATAAACGTCCTCCGGTTCGTTAATCGGCGCATTGCAACTTCTGCGGAGAAGGGTAAAACAAACCGAGAAATCGACACGACCTCGGCGTTAGGATAAGGATCCCGTCTCGAATATAACGCGTGTATAATATCATTCACGAGGGATGGGTGATTGTTAGTGGTTGTTGTAGTGGTGAGGGGGTGAGCTTTTGGGAGGGACCGCTGACACACTTTTGGGTTAAAATCGATGGTGAATGGTAAACTTTATTATACATATTATTATTATACTAAATTGTACACAAAAACAAGACGCACGTTATATTGTACCTAAACTCCTACACGAACATGCTGTAAAAACCTACGCGTATAATAATAATAATGTTTTAACCTATTCATTTCGGAATTGCAGAGCAAAAACTGTATCGGTCATTTAAAATTTATTGTTTTTCGTTTCATTTTTCACACATTATAATCATTCTTGAAGTCATACCTACCCACGCTTTGTACTCAATGTCAATAAGTATATAACCCACTTATAATCAAACATAATTGTATTTATGTAAAAATATTTAAAAATGATGTCCATCTTCATCAAATGTATGTTTTAGTTACAGTCGTTCAAATAGATTTATACTTTTATCTGGGTATTAGACGTCATAATATTCAATATAATACGATATTCATGGCAATACCTCTCAACTAACTAACAGTTATACAATGGTACCAAAAACATTTTCAAAAAACATTGAGTTGAGAGGTATTGCCATGGCGGTTGCAATATTTTTACTATGAATAACGTCAGACAGCGATTACACTAACTCACTGCAATTATTATATCTAACCGTTTTTTTCTTTTTTGATTCTAATTTTTTTTTTTTAACGGTCTGCAGGTCGGTGATAAGTAGGAGCCGAAAATCGTGGAAGTTTACAAATCTGGTTGAACCGACTTTAAACCTGGTATCGCCTCTAATATACCGACTGATGAAATACTGCAGACGATTGTGGTCGGATGCCGCGAGCTAGCATGACACAGCTGACCTTATAAAATAATTGTTTTAATTACTTATGATGATCCTATCGACAAGAATTCGTCAAAATCGATCGGTTTTGAGTGTGTAGGCCGGCAAAAATAGATCGCAGACGTGTGTATCAATCATTATAATAATATTATGTTAAAACGCACAGTGGCGGGCGATAGCGTTAATAATAATAATAATAATAATAATATAACACTCACATTTTCGGCGGACAAGTCGTCATCGTCGTCGTGGAAAACGATAGTATTTTATGGCCGCAGGCGTCCGACACCCATTATGCATTCTGTGCACGGCCTCCTCGTCAATAACCTTTTTTTTATACTCATTTTTCATTGAAATCTCTTTTCTAAAACCGAATAGCTTATATAATTATATTATTATAATATTTTTTTATTTTATGTACTTTGACATGGTGGTATTTAAAACATTTAAGTAGCCTAATACTTGCAAACTTAGATCATCTAAACGGAAAAATGATAAAGTCTAATATTATTTATATCGCATTAAAACTAAAAAAATTTAAAACCCAACGATAGGACGCGCGCCTATCGATATATGGTCAAATTCGGCATTTTTTTTTTTAATACCTAATTTTCCAATTGTAGGTACATGCATTAAGTGAGTCTTGCAGCACTGTTTGGAAGACGGATATCCCATATAAATGGGTTAATGACGTAATATAGATATAAAAAATATCGTTGCAAAACTAACAACGACGACGCGCGACGCCGGGAACACACTGTTAGGCACACCTCATTCTGCGTATATAATATAGTTAGTTATAAATGATATTATTATAATGTGTAGCCATATATATAACAGTAATCCCCTGGCTGGAATAATATTATTATTATCAGCACAATATATTGTCGGTGAAAAATATCCGCTATTTCGTATACCTTCTGCTGTTACGATACTACCAGCTATACCTATCTTACGTCGTATAATTGCTGGTATACACCGCGTAATCGTTCACCACCGACAGTGTTTTTATATTATTTAGCTTATATCTACGTCTTTATAAATTATTATTATCATCATCTTACATATTAATATTATTTATATATATATATATTATCATACGCATACGGCGAGTAATAACAATTATGTCGGCCGAACGTGGTTAATATGTTTAATACGCATCCAAAACAATAATAATAAAAATAAATCGCCATTACCTATATAGATGTACACGATACATATTATATATATAATATATGCATGTAAATATGTAATACACAACATATACATATATTATATGATAATATTATTATACATAATATGGTGTGCATGAAAATGTGCTGGCGCGTAATACCCCCGGGCCGTCGTCGTTTCCCACTAACAACCCTGTCAACAGTAATAATAATTATTATTATCGGTCTCGACCGGCCCGACTGGTCGGACGCCGCCGTGCGCCAAGGTCGATGCGCGATCGCGATTATTCGTCTACGGGCGCGCAA
Source organism: Acyrthosiphon pisum (assembly GCF_005508785.2). Lineage (NCBI taxonomy): Eukaryota > Metazoa > Arthropoda > Insecta > Hemiptera > Aphididae > Acyrthosiphon > Acyrthosiphon pisum. The sequence continues at coordinate 9,733,953 of NC_042495.1, read as the reverse complement.
ACGGATCACAACGCATTATTTTCACCGTCGTCTTAACCGCGTTTTATGGTGTGGTGGGGCCCACGACCACGGTACTGCGCGGATATATGACTCTGCAATATTTCATACACTAGGCGATCATCATCCGATGATTGTTATATGGTTAGGTCTGGTCAGACCGTAAGGGTTGCACCATTTATGATAATACGACGACACGCGCGACGTCGTTGTAATATTGAAACTAGGCGACAGCCGCGAAATCGCTGTCTGATACGAAACGTTTAACTTCCGTTTAAAAACGCAATCATCCTATCGTGTAAGCACGTACCATTTCTTGATAATTATCACTGCGTAGGTCGTGTATAAAATTATAACGTTAATACATTATAATATGTACGATTATTGTTTTAAGAGAGCGATTGAGGAGAAACGCCATAATATAATATTATTATGGTTTTGCAAAAAAACATTTTTTATACTTATATTTCAAAATGTTTCCGTGAACTCACGTTTTTGGGTAGAAATAATGCTCCGAAATGTTCAAGTACCTACCTATAGTCTTTTCCTATTGATTGGATATCAAGTGCCTACAGCATTGGTATCTAATAATAATTATTAAATACCTTTATTGTCAAATGCTTGGAAAAAAATCGTTTTTAGATTTCATCTCGAATTTTCCTGATCATTTGATAAATATACAGAGAAGAAGACGTGTCGAAGATAAAATTAAGAATATTATTTAAAGTTCTTCTGTGGTTTTGACCGAGTCTTGTTCAGAATCGTTTTAAAAATGAGCTGATTTATCATTGCGCTTTCAAGTATATTATAATATATTATCGCACAACACAATTTTAACATAAAAATTATCTACCTCTGCGCTCAGCTTTTTCTGTGTCAGCAGTTTTGTTGTATGTTTAAAACGCGTCTTGTGCGTTTATCAGCTTTTTATAAGTGCATCGTAAGTTAATTGGCCGGTCATTGTTGTTGTTGGTAACCGGACGCGGTCGAAGGTTGGACTCGTGTTTATCAAGTTTAAAAACATTACAAATGTTAACATTATAGTTAGTTACTAGGTACTCTGGTTGTTGCCTCTTTTTTTTATCTCACGTTTAATGAGATTTTTGCAGTTTAGTTGAGAACTTAAAGCACAAGTTTAAAAAAAAAAAAACTGAATTTATGATGAATATATGCTTTAGATTAATAATACATTATACAACCAATAGCATATTATACAAACTTGTAGAAACATAGTTTTAGCTACCAACTGGAATTTAATTAGATATAATATAATTGAGTTTGCACAGATACATTTCATTGAGTAGGTAGGTAGGTATTCATTTTTGAAACAACAATTAGTACGGTTTCCTGACAGTATTCATGTATCAATATATTAATGATCAAACGTAGAAGGCCTTTCTACTTTAATAATTATTATTACTATAATTATGTATTGATAAAATATAAATATAAATTAACTCCATACAATATACATGTATCTCCCAGGTTTCGTTAAATATATTGAAAAAAAAAAAAATGGAATTAAAAAAATTAAAACTTAATTTATACAGGTACCTAATAAATATAGGTACTTTCTTACTATTCAATGTTTTAATTCTGTCAGCAAATATAATAATTTATTTCAATCAACATGTAAATTAAATATTTGAATTTAAAATTATATTTAATAGCTCCTTTTAAGTCATCAAGATCTCTCGTATAATGTTATGCGACGTGTTTAACCAGTCTTTAATCAATTCTTCTTAGCCATTTTCAGATAGTATAAAATAATAAGTTTTATCTGTATAAAAAATATTCACTACAAAATTGAATGTGACTAAACTATGTTAACATAACTAAATCCTTTAAAAACAACAAAGTAAATACATGTTAGGTACCTAATACTATTCTATAACTTATGAGTATTGATAATAAATAAAGGACTAATTTAGAATTCATTCATTAAGATATATGTGTTATCTAGATCTTATATTACTAAAAGCTTCTACTACTTACTAGTCTCGGCACAACTAATGATAAAATAGGTAATGTGATTACAAAATATTTTATAATTATAATATATAATTTATAATATCTTCTATGACATATTTTTTTAAATTTGTATTAATATTATATGAATTTCCTTTGATTGAAAACTATTTAGGTATATTTATTTATTATTATATTATATTATAGAACCTCAAGTCTCAACTTGACCAAGAGTGTTTATGACAACAATTGAAACTTAATTTATACATAACACTATACATTCATTTGGAATCTAAGCGTCTACATTTTTTTTTTCATAGGATATATTTGAATCAAAAATAATCTCTAAACATTGAAAGTCTTATACCTTAAAACACAGGTTCCAATATAATTTTTGATTACTTAATAAAAAAAGTCAAATATTGGCCACGGCTAGGTTTCGGTAGATTATTTCAAAAACGTTTTGGTTGCAATAATTGTTCTTTAATTATTTTTGGTTTGTTCTTGTCACTGGTTGAAAGGCTATAATATTGTCGTACACGCTCTACCATCAACACTGGTGACTACCTACAGTATGATTTTAACAGTAATATACGCATAATACATAATAATAAATATAATTATAATATGGAACACTACATTGAAATTATAATAACTGCAGTATTAGTATTTTCACTGTCATAATCCATATTTAAACAGAATTTATGCGCTATAAGTTCGCGTATTTTTATAGTCACAAAAATATAAAATGTATATTATATATATTGTATATTGTATATAGAACAAAAATTAAAGTCTTATTTATACGTCAATATTGGATAAATATATTTTTATATAATATTTAGGTCAGTATGTACTTTTCTTTAAAATAGACGATTGATTGTTCATAATAGTTCATTTGTTTTATATCGAAACAGTAAGCCATAAGGAAATACCTGTCTAATTTAATAGTAGGTACCTAATTTTTTAGCATTATTCACCATAAATAGTACCTAATCCATAGAGTACCTACTTAATATTTAATTTAAATATTAAACAATACGTATTTTAACTTAATTATATAGGTTAAGTATTATAGTAACTATTCAAAAGCAATATAATGATATAGTTATTAATTATTTTGTATTGAATTTCATATTGTATAAAATTGTCTTACTTAATTAGGTTTTTTACTCTTTGATAGTATAATATCCCCCCATATACCTACATATTATATTATATATATTAATTAAAAACTAGTCTCCATAAAATCATAATCTTATAAAAAATAATGATAATGTGCGGAACTCCAAGGATAAAAAGTTTTTTTTTTTAATGGATAAAAAGTATGTTTTTCTTACATAGTTTTATCATATTATACAGTACAACTAAAAAACTGCATCCGTTATGCCGCCTGGGATTCTTAATTAAGGGTATTATTCATCGGAAATCTTTTTTAAAAAGTAAAGGGTTGTTTTTTAATTAATGCCCCGGCTTCCGTCAAAAAAGAATTTGCGCTAATTATGAAGTAGATCGACTTACAACAAGTGATGCTGCGAAGAAAAACGCTGTAATACAGCAATTTTGTTCTGTTGTTTCCTATAAGGAAATGATAGCAGAGATTGAATTCCGTGTAATTAGAAAACCGTCCCATTGTGTCTTGAAGACGAAGACTTTACAAATGGTTTTGTTATGTTCCCCGGGGAGACCCTATCGGAGTAGGTATTTAGGGAATGTATTGTGACTTGGAGAGTGGTATTATTTATAGAATATTCTTAAGCGAACTGACAAAAAGTCTTAAAATGAACGTACAATAATTCAACGCAATTGTTAATATATTATTATTATATCGTTGTATACACTATGACGTCATGAAAATTTAATAACATCTGTCGTACTCGACTCGTACCCACCAATATACTTGTACATAAATAGTTATTCTTTTATAAACGTTATAATTACCTATGACGTGCAATGTGCATGTCTACTAATCATATTACTATTCAAAGACATCCACTTTAATGCATTTCGGATATATTTTTTTTACGTTATTCGAAAGTAATAATAATTTTGAGTTATTATTAACAAACTAAAAGATAATAAAATAAATTGGTAGGAACGGGGGTCACAAAATATAACACTTTCAATAGGCACCGAAAAATAATTGGTCAACACTCAACACAGCTTTCGTGTAGGTAAGTGAAATAAACAGTTTTAAATTTTAAGTTTATGAAACTATTCAAAGTTTGAATTTTATTATTCTAAATAATTTTAATTATAGTGAATCACTTACTATACACTATTATAGCACTAAACTATAGAAATATTGGATTGGTAATAATTTAATATCACAGCTGTTGGAAGTTTTTAGTTCTGAAGTTGTATTATAATAATTTGGTGTTAAATAAATAATAATGACTTATAGCGTCCAAAAAACATGTATACAGAGTGTTAATATATGTGCTCATAATAATTATAGTGTTAAAATAACAACAGACTAGCATTGGTTCAAAAAATAGTAAATACATTAAATTGTAAATATCTTACACACTCTTTGAATATCGAATTTAAATGTGTGATAGCCAATCGGTATATTCATCAGTATAATTAATTATTATTGCATAAAAATAACTTTTTTCTATAGTAAATTTTCATATACACATATTTATATTAAATATTAACGAATTAAATGTATTTAAATTGTGATACAACACGATTCTTTAAATTATAAATTATTGCAAAAACACTAAATAATAATATTCATGTACCTACATTTTTTAATGTATTATGAATCTTGAACGAATTGTAAGTTGTTTCAACATTTGTATTACCTACTTAAAAATAGTCTGAAAATTAAATTATTGATATTTTGTGAAATATGTTTTACGTATTTAATTGTTTTTTTATAAAAATTGGCAATCCCAGTATATGTACAGTATAATTGATAAAAATAATAATAACATTAATGATAGTAGGTACCTAACAACAATAACCGTACACATAATATATATTATATATTAAATATACGTTAACCATAATTATCCAGCTAATTCTAGTTGAAAGAAATCGGCAAAAAAAGTAATACTTATAATATAATAGACGCATCAGTCTGAAGTTACGCTTCGAAACGACGACGTTATGTTACTATTGTATTATTATTTAGGGATTCACATGGTTCACAAAACACTAAAGTAGCCGAGCCAATGAAAGAGCGAAACGGGAAAAAGGCTCCGGCATCACATGCCAAGCGTGTGTTTCAGGCACCGGACGTGAATAATGGTGTTGTGAATGTAGAAGAAAAAAATGCCCAATGAAAGAGAGGGCAAAACAGTATTCAGATGTCAGCATTTGAGACTTGAACAAAAAATTACCAACACTACTATAAAAAAAAAAAATCATTTTATTCCAAAACTTTGAAGGAACTATGCTACGAATAGAGTTTATATTTTTAATGAATGAACTGCAGTCATTTTGAGAATCCAACATAATATTATTAGGCATATTATTACATTGGAAAATCGATTTTCTACGGAACATTAATCTAACTAACTGATTGAATATAGGTAGGTAGGAAGTCAATATCTAATGGGAAATTCAATTTCATTAAACATTCAGGGGCTATCTTCGAAGAAAAGTCATGTTTTTATTTTAAATAGACTTTTATCGTAATTAATAATTATATAGGTACTAGGAAAACTTGACGAACACTACTAAGAGTGTTTGTCTACCTTCCAACTGCAGTAGTGCAGTACGTACTTTTATAATATTATATGAATTAATTTAAAAGATAAATATATTTTTACGGGTCATAGTTTTTAATTAATTTAATGTAACGTTAGTCTTTCAATATGCTTGCATTAAAATAATTATATATATTATAATATAATATAAGGAATTTGAGTTCATCAACTATTTTTCAAACAATGATAACATAATATAAGCAAATTTACTTAATTATAACGAAAGCTAAAACTGTATTGAACCTTTAACTAGCAGGTAAAAAATTAGCTGAAAAAAAATATTTATGTACCTATCGTCATTATGGGCATTGATTATTTAGGGTGAAAAGTACTATATATAAATTCCTGATAATTAACATAGGTAATGTTAATTATCAGGAATTTTACAAGATGTCACAATAAAAACAAGTAAGCGTAAGCACTAAGTCTTATAACTCTTATAAGTACGAACGATTTTACAGCCAATAAAAAACCACAACATTAAACTATAGTTTATTTTATACGTCATATAAAAAATTATAAAAAAACAGTCTATTTTTCCCGTTTTAAACAACAATGTATAAAACATATTAGGTACAATTTTAAATAGAATATTATTTTATTATACGACTAAAAAACCATGAAATTGATTAAAAATAATTAAATATATATCTTATACATTCGGGTGCTCGAAAAATACTCAAAAACAATTCTATGTAAGGAAATCATTAATATTGATAGTTCCTAACCTATACTGTAAAATGGCCACTATATAAGCATATAAGCTATAGATATCACATTCCATATGATAATACTATTATACCATATCATAGATCATTTGTTTAAATTTTTATATAGTATGTTTATATTTTTGTAGATAATCAGATAATTGATATATAGGTATATACTTATTTAGCCTCAGTTCGTATAATTGCATTCATCATTGATAAGACGTTATGTCCTATCCATGTCTGTACACGGAAAAAAAATTCCTATAATATTATAGTTAAACAAATTATAGTATATTTAACTATTTAATACGTAAAATAACTAAAATGATTTACTTATTATGACTATGTAAATATAGTTATTTCTTATGGTAATGTTTACTATATTTTATAGTTTAATGCAGTTTTAATGTTTGAATTAACTAAAAAATATAGTTAAAATAGCATATTTCAGTCCGAATAACTATCATAACTTAACTATAATATTTTAGTAAATCTGACTAACCTTATAGCTATCCCTATCCCGTTTTCGTGTATTATCTATGGTTATTCAACACATTTTATTATTTACTTATTTATTACCAACAATTTTCAGTTGCTAATAGTATTTTAATTAAAGTACAAAAATTATTCCGAAGTTAAGCAAAAATCGTTTTTTGAAAAGTTTCGACAATAATTTTGTCGTTCCGACCAAAATTATAATAATTTGCAATTAAACGAGAACATTAATATGACCGAATCGTTGAGTATTATTCGCTTTCCAAGTGTTCTAGAAATAAATTAGGGAAAACTCCCCGATTCGTGGATAAATGACTTGGTGTGGAAAAGGGAGGAGAGGGAGGCTCAAAGTTTTTCTCGTGAAACTTTTTAATTTGTTTTCGAAGACCGTGGAATGGTGAATTTAAATGGCTTTTACCCCAAATTATATTTAATCGGAATTATGACAGAATAAAAATAAAGAAAAGTCAAAGAGCATAGGTTTTTTCCACCCCCCCCCCTCCCAAAAAGGTAATCATTTCCACTCGATAGCTAAAGAACACAAGTGAATGTATTCAATAAAAAGTTTGTACAGTCCAAGTTATTTTTAAGCATCATCGAATATGTCAACATAATTTCGATTATTTTATTTTATAGTTTTCTTTTCTTCAGTTTTATTTTGTTAATCATCGTCGTTGTGGTAATACATAATAATATACATGAGCCACGAAGTTTTAGCCATTTAAAATTATTTCTTTGGTGAACTTTATAATTTAGTATTATCACATAATATATTTCCGTCTTATAAAACATAGTACGTAGGTTATAAATTGTATTAGTAGTTGTATGTGGGTTTTCTTTTATAATTTAACAGATACAATGTCAAAATTAATGTTTAATATCCATAATAAAATAGTGAATTTTTATCGTTAATATCCATAAAAGTAGTACATTATTTATTGTAGGTCTAACAATATGATGGTTCAATCCGCAATAAAAATTATTTTAGATCAGCTAGTGAGATCATTAACGATGGTACGTCATAAATCATATAATACAATATTAATACCGTGTAATATTATTATTATGTACCTAAGTAACGGAATTATCGTAGGAAGGTACTACATAAAATGTGTACAGTACACACTGTACAACCAAAATATTAAATTGCTTACTGAAATATCAAATTATCTTACTAATTAAAGAATTCATATTACGCGTGAGGAGGATAGTATTACTTATAACAATATATTACCATAACTAGACGAGAATGACGTGTTTCCAAGTATTTTACTACTTCCGTGTACTTCATTTAGTATATTAGTATACCTACGTTTTCAACGGTTAATTAAATAACATTATTTATTATGCTAAATAAAATATGTTAAGTATTAATATATCTAACATCATTTTTATTTCTTTGAAGCTATTTTTTGACAAACATTACAGTTTAAAAATGTGTATGTAGGACGTAGGTAGGTACACATCGTATCGCACACTACAAATAATTAATAAATATTAAATTAAATAAAAATCATTGTACAAAACAAAATATTTTAATTTTTACCAGCTATTAATTTTTAATATAGTTGAACTTGCATTTTAGAATTTCTTATCCAAGCAGCAGTTGGATGCAAATCCAAAATGTCGGTTATGACTTGGAACTCCTGAGTGCTGTGATGAAGATGTTCCTGGTGTCTTTACGCAAACACGTTTCATACAATATTCATCCAATTATTTCGCAGTAATTAAATTTATAATTATATTTATAAATAATTAAAAAATAATTTATCACATATGATAGTTAGGACTGATATTGTACCCAAATCGTTTGATTATTATTTTCATTGATGGTTTCAATTAATAATATGTAACGACAAAAGCTGCTTTCCGTACGATAGATCATTTTCATTGCTATCGATATTATGTACCTTCAAAGCGGTTTAATAGATAGTATACACACTTTTATGAACTCCTCTTCCGCCATACGCACTGAATCCGATCACCCTAATGTTTCCTCTTGCGTACACATTACGTCTTATTGCGAGGACTATGAATCATGTAGGAAAACGTTAAAACATATCCGGCTGAGTCAATTTGATAGCTTTTCGCGGGGCTTAGGGTGGATATTCAGGAAGTCATTTGGATTGAACTACGCTCACCGAAGCTTCCTTCAAAATTTGTTTACTCGCCAAAGTAATAATAGTATAAAAGATCCTAAACGCGATCAATAGTTTTAAAATAAAAAAAAACCGAGCAATTTGGAATATTATATTATAGGTACCATATTCGTAAACAGAGAATTATTAAAATTTAATTTAACGCACAAGGCCACGTCATCATCGATTCATTTATTAATATGATATAATATATACGTGACGGGCAGAGTATAAAACTACAGGGTATATTAAAAAATACCCAGACAGTTTACATATAATGTTCAAAATAGATAGTTGTATAATTTAGAAATTATCATATACGACCCGTGTCTAACGACCAATGAAAAATAATATGAGGTTATATAAATTCGAGTGAAAAATATAAATAAATAATTAAATGAGGTACTACCAATGGTTAACTTCATCTTTATGGCACTCACGCCTATTTACTATTACATATCATCATAATTACTCATTGTACCACATTATTTAGTGTACAGATCGTTTTGTATTGAATTTTGTTAGTAAAAAAACTCATCAACCGATCAAGTAAGTAACCAGAACAAAACTTACAAACTGAATCAGGATTCACAACTACCTCGTGTGTCGTGTCATGTCAATCGAATAGCATTGTGGTCGGCCAATTACTTTTTTGGTATCATGTAATAACCAAGTTGCAACCGAGTGTACCAAGAATTGACTACAGCTCAACTTTTAAACCAATATGGTCATCTGCAGTTGTAACCATACAGTTACCATACCCTCGCATGACATGACACACGACGTAGCTGTGAACGTGCCTTAACTTTTTTTTTTTTTTGAAAATTTGAAGATCATATAAATAAAGACATCACCTATACTAACAATTTTACCAAGTGCATCCACAGCCTTTAATAGCTAATGATAGTTAAATATACTATCGCCTATCGATATACGTATAATAAGCAATAACCTAAAAAAGGAAATTAAACAAGAATAATTTTAGTTTCAATTGTATTATTACATTTTCGCTCAACTTAATAACTTAATTTATTCAAACGATCACCTATGTAAAATATAAATATATTATATTAAAGTTCAAATATTCCACGATAAATCGGTCGTAGTCGTATAAATTGCTTGGATACTTCAATAGAAATTTCTAAGAAATATTACAGAAAATGTTTAAAAAATGTATTCATATTGCAAAGAAATAACAAGTGATGTATAGAATGCCCGGTTTCTCTACATTTTACGTGACACATTTATATTTTTCTAAACATCAGTTGGTACTTTTTAAGAGTCTGAGGTTGCAATAATATATGCGACACGGGATTTTATGTGAAGAATTAATAATAAGCGAATTCCATTAACTTGATAGTTTTTATGATTAGGAAATGAATGTTTTTGTGGCACCCTCTAAACTATTTTATTTAATGGGAAATTTGAATGTAAACATTCAATTTATTTTACATACATTTTCAGATTATGTCATTTTTGACATGCTATTGCAAACTATTAATTTGGGAAATGATAATCCGACCAGCGTCGGGTTTTCACGGCAATAATTATTATTTGTAAAATGGTACTTTTTCAGTTTTCTATACTCTTCCCAAAACACCAAATATTAACATATAATATAAAATAGGTATTGTTAATTTCAAACATGATGTCATATTATTAAAAATAATTTCACGAATAAGACACATTCGATAAAATCAATAAAGCATTATCATTAGTGCATATTATCTCTGTCATAAATCATAATATAATATAATCAAAATCATCGTAAAAAAATACACTGCAGTTCGCTTTGATAACTCATTGTACCTGTATTATAACAATAGAACTGAAACAGGACCTAATCATTATTTCAATCACGGAAATGTATTAAATTCTTATAACGTAAAATAAATATTGTAACGTTATTTTTTTCTAAATCATTTGGCATACAAATAAACGTAAAGCCGATGTATTATTGTATACATTATTTTTTAATATTATCTCGAATATAATATATTATAGCCACTTGAATCTTTTTGTCGAATTTTTACTCACGACAGCTTATAAAATACAACTCGTACGCCGGCCACCGATCGATTCTATTACCATAGGTACCTAACCTAACCTACCTATGAAAGACATCATCATTCCCGGTCTCAGAAAATCCGGATTATTATATAGAATTGTATTATGTTCGGCACCCGGCGGCAGAGCTCTCGTCCGAATAAATAATTCAACAACAACAACGTGAATAACAAGTTAATAAAAAAATTAAAAACGAAACACGCGTGTATTGCAGCCGCGTGGTACTTAAATAACCCTCGGGGAAGACAACTGACATCCCTGGGAGTGAAAAATAATAATAATTGGAATCAAAAGATAGAAAAGAAAAAAACAACTTTATATATTTTCGGTTTTGGTTTATTAGTCGTTGTCGTCATCGTAGTCTTCGTCGTCGTCATCTTCGTCGCCACCACCACAGATGATAATAACTTTTAAACGTTGTATAGCGTCCTACGTATATTTAATGGATAATCGATTCTCGAAAAATATTGCTATCGAGTTTAAATAATTTAAATAATAGTATAATAATTTATGTAGGCGATTAAAAAAATATTATCAATAAAACAAAAATATAAAAATCGAACAACATTCTGTACGTATAAAATATGATATATTGGTATAGGTAACACCATGAGTGTCCGAGTAGAACTACTTAAAAAGGAAACAACGAACAAGATGGTAATTTAACGAAAATAGTATTATGATGCATAATGTATACTTCATGAATTATATTAAAATACTAAAATTGTAAAATATACGATTATTACCTATACACTATTTTAATAAATCGACGGTTAGGTATTTTTTTATTCGATAGACTAAAGCTATAACGACATATACATCACCTACACCTAGGTACCTATATATACATATATTTCTATCTAATGAAGTTCCCGAGTTCGATTTTTTGGCCACGGGTGGCATTTTTCTTCGGACAAGTCACGGTGTCCGGAGAACAAGTGCCGTCATCCCCCCCCCCCCCCCCCCCCGGACATGGCAGATACCTACGGGTGCCCAATCAAAAATTTTGCCAAACTCATCACACACGTGTAAAAATCCTAGCATTACAAACCCTACTACCTACAATCATAAAAACCCCACAATCAGCTGATGGCCATAGTCACCGGGCTTTAAAGAACAATAAAAAAAAAAAACAAAAATAATAACAATACATTACTACATTTACAACAATATATTATAATATGTACTTAATAAAATATAATATAACTATAAATTTATACGTACGTTTATTATTATTATTTTTTTTATTTTTTATTTTTTTTCAAAGCCTAACCTTTGACTTGTTACGTATTACATTATGTACAAAGAAAGGAAACAATAGGAAACAGTATTTTATAGTACGATTTCGATACATATGTGATTTTAAGTGACATTAAGTTGTATAATTTAGTTAATGTTACTATTAGTAAAGTTATTTTTTCACTGTTGTCAGGGTCGGGGCCTGGTGAGTAGTGATTCATGTAGGAAATCAGATACTTCGAGGTTGGCTCTGATGTCGCTGTATTTTCGACTGAGACAGATGATATATTTAACCATAGCTATGTTTATTGTTTACACATTACACTACCCCATGTATTATAATAGTGTACACATTTACATACAGTGTTGGCTATTTGAGTTCATATCTGATTTCGTACAATATATAGCTATAGTAAATAAAACAATAAAGTATAATGCCCTTCTTTAATCGCGTGCTTTGTTTCATAAATTATAAGCTCATGAGATGCAATTTATTCCGCTATATCATAATATATAATTACAGAAATAACAGCAAACTCCAGTCGTAATATATTTATTTAAACTACGTGCATAATATTTCAGCTGACCAAATAATGGAAAACAATAATATTACTTAGTGTTTTTCTGCGTTTCCATCATCATTAGTTATTATATAATTGGTATATACGATATAATCATGAGCAGGTCCAGGGGAGCCCCCCTGGAAATCTTATATCATTTTAAGTAGGTACTAGGTATATTTTATTTGTATAATAAATATTAATTATCATAAGCCCTAAAATCTATAAATTTTAACTAGCTAACTTTAAACAATTTTATATCTTGTCTAATTATTACGATACAATTTTAAAATAAAAATATATTGTACTAAAATTATTATAATTGTATTTTTTCTGAAAAAAAAATATCCGGGGGCACCATTACAGTTTTCTAGATCCACTCCTCAATATAATAAGCATAATAATATTATAAATAATTATAATATATAATTGCTGTTATAATAGGGGCTGTAACCTGTAAGTGCACAATTATAAACGTTTAGAGTGGTTTTTTTCCACCATGAAAATATTATTATGTCTACGACCGCACATCAATATAAGTAATTTTTACACAATAAATTATTATAATAATATACATCATTCGTGTCCCTTTTGTTTCGCCGTCAAAGGACACCCCACTGCGCGTATCCTATACCTAAATGCTTCAGACGGCATACGCACGCTGAACCCGATATTTTTTTTTATTGAACTTGTCAGTTTTCTGTTATTCCACATTCGCCGCCGCCGCTGCCGCCACAGCTCTTAAATTCGTAGCCCGTTTGTTTCGTCTGCATATTATTATTAAAATATTGTATTCCTCCCCTCCCCGTGTATTATTTTATTATTATATTATAATATAACACACAATAGTCGTATACTCGAACGTGTATGCGTGAACATCAAAAGGGCCGTCTGGCTAATAATATAATATCATTCGTCGTCGTCGTCGGTTGCCGCTCGCACATCACATCATATTATTATACCTACACACACACACACACACGACTCGTGGTTGTCGTACTCGTATAGATATAATAATATAATAGTATAATGTAATGTGGTGCGTCGTCGTCGTCGTCACTCGTCGATCAAGCGAGATCAGCGGGGCAAAACGATGCCGCCTGCAATATATTATAGGGGCGTTTGTCGTGAAAAGGATCTAGAATTTCTACCACCCCCCCCCCTCACATCACCGCTCGCTCGCTCTTTTTCTCTCGTCGTTTTTTTATATCCCTTTATTGTGCACGCGGGATTTATGTATTCGTAAAAAAATCGGCCATGGGTGTGGTATAGTAAAAAAAAAAAAGGAACTAGAAGAACGGCGGCGGGGCCCATTCTTGTGACGGATTTAAAAAATAATAATAAACGCTGCGACTATATAGCGGCGTAGTTGAAGTGAACGGAGAGGAAAAAACGAATTTTTCGGGATAATCTTAAACCGTAAATAGTAATAATATAATATCGTGTACAGCGTATTAAATAATTGTATTACACAATACGAACGAGCGGCGTGCATTGGTGTCTATTTAATATATAACGGGCGGCGGAGAGTCTTTAAAATTTGGCGCAGACGATCGTCGTCGCACCCTCAAAATAATAATACATATTATAATCTCCAAGCTCGGCTATTACGGGTGTTCACGTGTGATTTACGCAAACGCGAATAAAAGTGAATTTCGGATTAGTCTAATCGATCGGAAAATGCGTATATACCGCGGTAGGTACCTATATTATACCAGTGTAGGTATATTATATTATATTGTATTATACAGCCGCATATTAAAATCGTAATATATAATATAATATAGTATAATATATTGTAATTTATAATAATAATGTGTTGCAGGGTGCACTGGGCATGTCGGCACGGACTGTATATTATAAAATATTATATCGTGTTATATTCTATAAAGGTACAGATAATACCACTACTATAATATGGTATGTACAATGTATTTAAGATTATAATTATCATAATATTATATACCACGGTATAGGTGGGTACCTGTGTAGGTAAGGGCGTTAGTAACATAATTTTGTTCTGCTTATGTATATAATATTATGTAGGTCATACGCCGTATAGTATAAGGTACCTATATAATACAGGTACAGTAAATAATATTATTATGCCTAATTTGGAATACCATATTATTATTATTTAATATTTGTCAGTTTGTCACGTGGTTGAACGAACTTGCAGCAGCTACAGGCTGAGGAACTCAGTAGGAATGAACTTCTGCACGGTTACGACGACGAGTCGAAAAGCACTCGCCAATATAATATGAACCATGAAAGTAGTACCCATAGTATAGAGTTATGTCATATAGTCTTAGTCACTGAGTTGGGGTACAATTTTCAGAAGGGAGGGTTAGAAATTCTTTCCAAAGTAACACACAGGGAACCATCGATCAGAAAACCCTAAATATTACCGTTCACACTTTAATTTTCATACAAATTTATCAACTTAAAAAATATTAACTTTTAATTTTTGTTGATTTCTGTTGGAAATATTATAGAATCAATTAAGGTATACATAAATATTATAAATAATGTATAAAATAATAATGGAGTTATTTACAATATTTTATTTTTGACATTATGTGAAACGCAATTTCTTTTAGAAAATACATTATTTTATTGAGTATTAGCACATCTTTTAAGAGTACACTGAATACATTTGAGAAAAGTTAAAAAACACACATAACATGTTATTTTCTTTCAAAATATGTCCATTTTAAATACGCTTAAATGATTCTTAGGTCTCACTCGTACCCTGAAACATTTGTGTAACTTGGAGTATTCATTTTTTTTTTTTTTTTATTTGGCCTAGGGTGGGTGTTAAAATATAATAATTATTGGTTTTTTACCTATTTTTCTAAAAATACAGTGTTGGGAAGAAAGATCTACTTCAGATTAAAAATTGTGATTTACATCAAATATAGTCTTAGAATCTGTTATTTAATATTTTCTACAGTATTTTCAATCTCTCTATAGTACATGATACGGGTGATCTTACTTGGTCTTTGTGTGATCATGATATAGCTGCAGTTATGTATATATTTGGGTGAATGTAAGTTCCTACATAAAAATAAGCTAGTTATTTACGAGGTGCTTTCGGAAATAAATGTCAGTAAAATTGTACGCTTCTCTCGTGATATGATTGTTAAAATTTTTATTTATTATTATGTAGTATTGAAATTTTATATTTATAGTGCAGGCTAGTTATAAAATTGTTTTATTAAATACAATATTATAGTTTGTCGATCAACAATCAACAAAAATTCATCATAAAATGGCAAGGGATTTTTCGATTTTCATCAACGGGTAAATAACGTCTAATTTATTCAAGCTTATAAGTTATTTTTTCAAACCGCAACAAAACATAATTTTTAACCATGTAGCTACAGACCTAAGTATGAATGAAATGGGAAAGAAATTTGTTTTTTTTCCGTTTGAACACCCAATAAATACATATATCTACATTCTACGTACCTCGTACTTACATTATACCATGTATCCTTTTTAGGCTAATGTAGGAACTTACAATTCCCCGAGTATATTCAAGATAATCATTATTTTATTTTTTTAGTATTTTAAAATGGGAAATAAACTTGCTCCTTATACAGTTATACACTATGATTAAAACCCCCTATGATCCAACAAAAAAGTTTTAAAACTAGATAGGTAAATAAATACTTCACTGCTATTCATAGTATTATGTATATAACTTAAAGTGTACCTATACAATATTATTTTATATTTTATTAAGATACTAATTAGTATTACTTACAAAAAATGCCCTTTGAAAAATAATATTCAAGTAAAATGCATTACAAAAAAAAAACAACACATATTTTTTTGTGATATACGATAAGTTATAGCAGCTTGCAACAGGGAGAGCAAAACAATATCTTTGCCCAACTATAAATTAATGTCGGGAGCGATACTAGTACCCCTTACCTCTGCCCACTCCTCCACTAAATTACCCATATCCACTGAAATGCGGAGAATAAATTATAATCTGAGAATAAACAATAACAAATTTGTAAATATCTGACTGTTATATTATTATGTAATCAGCATAATAGTATTATGAAAAATTGTCTAGATCTATATTTGTTGTTAGGTACGCCAAATTGTTTTATATATATTTTTTACGATTAATTTTACATTTTTTATTGACATTTATTAACTATTACAAATCAACCTTTTGCTTCTTTTTTTTACTTTTATAAACATCATGCTTGGATATCTGATAAGTACCTACCCACATTATTATAGAACAATAATATAATATAATGTATAATAATAAATCTGTATATATAAACGACCGAGTAGCACTTACTGCAGCGAGTTATTTTTATTCAAAGTTTTTATTTTGTACGGTCAACGAAGTGCAACGGGTTCAGCTAGTAATATATGATATCAAGTCAATTTTAAAAACAAACGTATCATATAATATTTTTTATTACTCTACGCCTTACTTTACCGAATACAAAATAACATTATAATTTCAAAGTTAAATATTTCCATTTAATATCTACCTACGCCGATAATGGTGATTTTATTTGATTATTTCTCGCGAGGCATAAAACTAAATAAGTTTTTATCTGTCGTCGGCGCTGAAGTTTAACGCGCGATAGTTCTACCACGATGTGGTGTTTTGACTATACACGCAGCACTGCACAGTGTATACAATTTTACAACATATCGATAGTGGGTGAGTTGTTTGAAGGGTGTATTACATTACGTCGAACGGAATTTAAATAATGGCAGCACTTGTCCTATTATCTATACCGTCATAATAATATAGAATCGAATGTACGCGAAAAAGTACTTCAATCACAATATATTATAGGGGTGGACGGGTGGGGGTCGGGGCCTCCTTTAAAAATAATAGTAACAATCACAATATCACATTTACGCCATGTACACATTATTATATCCGTCATATACATGGTAGAGGCACTCTAGATCTATATATTTAGCGTAACGTCGGAGGGTGAAATAGCTTTAAGACGATATTATATACTCTAGTGCAGCTCGCAACAACGTTTAGGAAGCAAAAAAATCACGCGTGTTTGCGATGCGCAAGTGGTCGCGGGGGCGGGAAAGTAACGTACAAAATATAAAAATAAATAATAATAATAATGATGGAAAAAAAATAGAAGGAAAAAAAAACAAAGTAATTTTTATTTTCTAGAAGCAGTTGTGTGCGGCGTACACGAGGGAAATGTCGAGTTCCGCGAGGGCAAATGTAGAAAAGGCAAATCCATAACGCTGCCGCTGCATTCTTCTGTTGGGCACATGTATGTACTATACAACAAGCAGGAGCATAATATAATAATATATATATACACACACGCGCGTTATATACTCAGCTCGGCAAATAAATATTATAGTTGTACACGGTGCGCGCGTACAAGGGGCGAAGTTCGAATTTCGGAAAAGTGCTTTTCGTGTCAATAAAACGGTGGTTGTGTACTTGTGTGAGTGTGTGTGTGTGTGGGTGGGTGTCCTGTACACAACTCGTGTATGGCACACACGCTCAGTGTATACGCGTCTTAGAGATCGAGTGACTATCGACAATATAATAATGCGATGTGCGCAGGTGTACCCACTATACGACTTACACGCGGGTTAGGTGGGTGGGCGGTCGGGCGGGTGCGGGGGCGCGAGTTATAACGCGTGTCGTTTTAAAATCGTATCCGATCATCCGGCGATGATAAGAGAAAAAGGCGAGAGAGAGTCACAGCAGCAACGAGAAATAAATAAATAATAACGCGAGCGATTTTAAATAACATTATGGCCGAGGAAAACAAGGGCGAAACAACAACACTTTCGTCGGTGATACGAAGCGGAAAGAAAACGGTTTATTTTATCGCGTTTTTTCTTTTTTTTCTGATATCCCGCGCGCCGCCACCGCCACCGGAGCAAAAGCCGAGTTTATATTTTCCGGCCCGCTCTCGCGGCGTGTCGTGCCGCGGTTTTCCCGCCTCACCCGACTCCGCGGGCTCACATTGTACGGAAAACCATATATAGGTGAGAAAAACGTCCCGACCGCCCACACTTTTGTTCTCTCGCAACACCGTCGTCGTCGTCCACGGAACGTCTTTATATTTCTCCTCTCGTCGTTGCGTGTTTTTTCCCTTCCTTCATTCTCGTCCTAGTCCTTTCTTGATCTCGATGATTTACGCGCCACGCCGCCGGAAAAATGCTGCACTATTTCCTGTGGTCGCCTCTCCGTGCGAGGTGAGCTCGTCTATCTGTAACACGTCATTTTGTTAAACACATTGCCATGGTGTGTAACATATTATTATTATGATTAAACGAATCTAAAAAATGATCATATACAAGTGTCATATTATTATAATATGATGATATAATGGCAATCATTATTTAGTTTATTTCTGATCCTGCACAGCGTTGCCTACGACTAATTAAATGTTTGCGGATTTACCCCTTTTTATACTCCGTTAAACTATGGAAGCTTCACAGGTTTCTAACACAGTTATATTTGACCAAATATAAATACAGGTCTAAAGTTATACCTAATCATAATGACAGCTTTATTTTCTGTAACTAATAGGGCAACAATATGATATAAATAAAAATATATTGTTTTTTCTGAGTCAACTACTCAACTATATTCAACTTATGTGTTGAGAAGTAAAAAGCAGTTACAAAAAGTAGCCCATGGCCCTACACATCTTGTTGAATCTATTAACGAAAATTCTATGAAAATCGGTTAAAATCAGCGGATTCGCATAAGGGTCATCCGTTTTAGGACTTGGATTTTATTCTGTAGATATATTATATATCTTATTAATTATAGCTGATCCTGCGCGGGTATTGGCAATGACATATTAAATGACCATGGAATAGTTATCCCTTCTTAAACTCCGTTAAATTTAAACAACACATATTTTCAACACATTCATTTTGGTGACTTTGACCGAATTTAAAATTAAGATCTAAAATTATGTCATATTATTATAATATAACTAGTTTATTTTCTGAATCCAACAGCGACCCTATGCAAACAAAAAATATTCGTTTTTCGTGAGCCAACGAATCCTTGCAAACCTCTACAAAATTCCAAATTTAAAAAATTGTCATCAAGATACACAACCTCGGCAGTTCAGGTATAGGATAACACATGTACCTACCAAATTTCAGAACTATTATAGACTTGCTGTGGATCGATTACCTACACACGCTCAAATATTGCATTTATAGATATAGTTACGACATAATAACTTTTCATAAAATCGGTTCTCTTGTTGGTTATTAAAATCTACATAATGAAATAGACATTTCCAGTCAATGGCTTAACTCTTAACTTGAATAAGTGTCAAATAATTCTATAGTTTACTTATAGTTCATTCCTATTTTATAAATAATTTTCAACTTCAGCGGGTTTCAATAGATATAGATCTTGGCCCTTGGAATACTATTCTTCCTCTATTTACTATGGCCATCATATAAACTTAACCATAAATAGAGCGTGGAAATTCCTGGGATTCATTAAACGTAATACTAAAAGTTTCAAATCCACCCATTGCCTCCGTACTTTGTACTTTTCACTTGTTAGACTTCTCCTCAAATATGGTGTGGTTGTTTGCTACCCATCTTCCTTGAAAAAGACTAACTTGACCTCGAACGTGTTCAAAATAGTTTTTTAGCTTATGTTTCGTTCATTTTTACCTAACAATTATACACCTAACTGTGAAGATCTCTACACCAAAACTCAAATTTCACGGACACTTCAAAGCTGACTGGCCAGCGGATTATTAATTATGTTTAAATGGGTCTCTGGATGTTCTAAATCTTCTTTAAAGAGTTTCTTTTGGACTGACTTTTTATTCTACCCAGATTCATTTTTCTACCCCCATCTACTTCACCACGTACGGCAATAGCCACTCAATAAATGTTCAGAACATAATATACTCGCCGATATCTGTTTTTTAAATTTATATTATTCTCTCATTGTATTGTTAGAATTAGATTTAAATTTTATTTGTAGCTCTTTGTAACTACCTACCGCTGTAATAAAATAAAACAAATAGATAAATAATGTAACAAAGAGTATGCTGAGCTTCACTACACGTTCTGCAGTCAATGTTTTGGATCTACAGTACTCAAACAGGGTTAATTTAGATTACTTACAAATTTTATTATATACTTTTTTATTTATAATTATGTCATGAAATTTCACTGTTTAAGATTTTATAATTCTTATACCGTAAGTACTATTTTTTAAGGGAATTCCCAAAACAAAGAATGTACAGGTCATATTATATTCTACATAAGTAATAGTTTTTGAACTTTTTTTATAATATTTTATTTTAAACCGGAATCTTTGAACTATAGGTTAATATATAGGTAATATAAAAATTCTCAAATATAATAACTATTCTAATCTAAAAAACTCTTTGATAGAAATATATTTCTTACTTTTTAAATTCTCTCATATCTTACGAACATCAAACATCATGCATTATTTACATTTTCATGAATTTATTGACCCGGTGGAAATTGTAGAAATTCCGGCGTAAGGACGGTAAATTTCTGCAGGTACCTATACAAGTTTATTTTCATTAAACGAAAATGTCAATCAATTGTTTTTGCATGTTAATTTATTAAAAGACACGTCTTATATTGAACCGTACAAAATTCTTGAACACGACAAATCAATGACACGCTTAATATTGGAAAATATTTTCGTTAAACTTGTGTACCCAAAATGGATCAAAGTTTGAACTTTGGTGCGCTGGGCATGTGTGGTAATATACAACTGACCCGCCAGTTTAAAATGTCATAGTTTGATGCTTAGGTAACAATATTCGAATAACATTATAGTACACAGCGCCGAAAATAAATTCGGTTTCGAGGATTTTACCCCACGGCGGCGTTTCCAGATAAATCCCGAGTACCTACACCTGATATTCAGTATATTCGTCGCCGGAGACTATAATAGTGTATCCGCATTGCCAGCAAACACTGCATGTCTCTGACCGATTTATATCGGTGTATAAAATGCAGCCCGGGGCTCCTCGGATGCTCACACACAATTGCCGCAGAATAAAAAGGGAAAAAATATTTTATCGCCATGTTTTTGTGTGTTCGTACATAAATATTATATATTTATATATTATATAATATAATATGCGCACGAAATCGATCAACCGACACACAAAAACGAACCGAAACGGTATACCGCAGCGAAATATGATTTAAATCCCGCATACAATCGTAAAAAATCGTAATGCATTTTTTTTTTTTAAACCTTAGCATTTGTGCAGTGTATAATACAATACTTGTGTGTAGGTAAGTACTGACATATTACTGCACCGCAGACTGCAGATGTTTATTATAATATTCTGATTTCTGATATATGTGTAATATTTACGCCAGTACAATAATATTTTAATACCCGGCCATTACTTATGGGTACCTATTATATGAATATAATGGTTTTTTACATACACAACGATAATATTATCCTCACAGCAATAATATTATAATGTTGTGCTTTCTCGGAACTTTTTGTTTGAATCCATTGTATGTGTAGTATATAATAATAGGTAGGTAGGCACCTATTATAGTATACGTACTCGATATCGTACGTACGGCATTTGTGATTATTTTACAGACTTTCATGGAGATGAAAAAAAATAAAATCATCGACGCACACACACTGGCATACCCTCGAAACCAACAACTATATACAAGTATTATACCGCTAACACGACAAGCCACTGCAATAAATGTTTTTTTAAACTGTTGTACACCGAATACACGTGCTTTATATTTTATAATAATAATAATAATAATAGTTATTTTTTTTTACGCGTAGAATTTTATAACGGCGTTTTTGCATTGTAGACTAACTTGCACGCGTATATTGTCTGTTTCGCTGTACGAGATTTTTTTTTATTTCCGTACACGATAATAATTTTTTAATAACACGTCATGTGAATTAACATTATGTAGCGACCACTTTTCACATGGTGTTACCCGTTTTCGCCACTGTTGCAGTGCTGTGTCCAGTGTGTTGAATGGGAGTTAACGTCCAACCCAGTAACCTTAATTACCTCCACAGATATGCAAAATATATTAATAACCGTGCGCATTAATGGAATAATACTATTATTATGCTCCTTTGAAGGGCGGATTGTGATAAATTCGCTCTGTAGTTGTCGTATAGTTGTCAGTGCTCTCTGTATGGAAATATCTATCATTTAATACGGGGTGTCCACAAAATAGGGTACACTCTATAACTCATTTATATTATTACAAATAGTACCCCGTGCATATACTTTAATTCCGTCTGTAGCAAACATGACTAAGCTATTGCATTATAAATTCCTAAGAATTGCAATTTTTCACTCTCGTATTATGCACAAGCGCAACAACTTCACTTTTTTTGTGTACACTGTTTTCGTGGACATACAGTATATTATACACCGCATAATATTATCTATACAGTGAAATCCCCATGTAACGATCTTCTAAAAATTGAAAATTGATATCTTGTTTCTAGATAAATTTTTTTTAAGCATATCTTGCACATCCCTGAATGTTAGACACCTGTTCTTCTGCACGCGTTCAGTACGCAGTAGGTTGCGAATCATATTATGATGGGCGTGCTTAAAAGAATTCCCAATCATAATAATATTAATTGCGTGAACCTTTCGTTATACCCAGTATGTAATCGAAAATCGTAAACCATGTTATGGGTAATGATGAGAGTACCAAAATGTAAATCCGTGACCCGAACCAATAATTATTCTTATTGAATGCTATACATTATAATACATAATATACGATGATAATTTATGAGGCGACTGATATTATATAATATACGCGTAACGAATGTTGGTGCAAATGTCGAAATATTTATGTACAATTATTACGACGGCGACGATTTAGGTACCTATATATCCATTTGATAATAATATGAGTTTATATGACAATAATCCGATTTAAGACCTCTATATATCCGGTTGGCTCCTGCTGTTTTAGCGCGTATACCCGTATTTACAATAATAATAATAATAATAATAATAATATGTATCATAAAGCTACAGTGTGATTATTGTCTCCGTCGTCGCTCCTCCGCGCGATTTAGCTCGGGGTCGACACAAACGGGAGCCATATATATAATAGTAATAATAATAATAATAATATATAGGTACGAAATAATACTCAGTATTATGCAGGGTCTTACTTTTGCACCTTTGTGTTCGTTGTACAACGATTGCAGTATATACGGACTACAACGGGCATCGTATTATAACCTCTTGAAACGGCCAAAGGTATTTTCGGACCGCCATCGCTTTCTAGTGTTTTGACAACGGATGCTCGATAAATAACCTCTCGGAACATAGTCGTGGCCGGTCGTTAAATCATCGTCGCGGTAGTCTCCGACTCACCGGGTGTCCGGAGGCTATAATATTAAAGACATTTCACGTATATAATATATATATATTTATAATATGTACCTACGTACGATATAAGGCGTACATGTACCCATATTATGATGGCGTGGCTGCTGCACCGTGTGAGATCTCCACCGCCACCGATATATGACACAATGGTAATAGCGTACATTATCATTGTTGTTATTGTTATTATTATTATAATCGGCGCACAATACTTTTCGGAGTCCTTTTCAGCGTTTCTTATATTGCGCCGTTTAGAGTATTTTTTTTCTCACCTGGTCGCCTATATAGTAATATAATATATTATTATCATTGTAGTCGCTACTTGCTACCATATATATACCTAGGTTGGAAGACGCGAATTCGAAATAAGAACCGTGGCAAATCGTCAAGGCCTCTCTCCCTTATTATAATAATATATTTACGAATAATATTATATTATTACAATCACAATACGCACCGATACATGCGTGTGTGTGTCTGTATATTGTATATTATACACGGTCGACCCTGCAAACCACGTATCACGTGTGACTATGACGGTTTAACTGTGGGAAATGCCAACTGCTTTACATATTGTACGACTGGACGTCGGACAATCGAACGAATTTGATAATGGCACACACGTGAGTAAATTATTACCACACCAGCAGCAGTGGTCAAAACGTTGAACCATATTCGGTAATCTAACCTTATACCCACGTTGTAAAATCATTTACAGCTGGTTTAAAATTAAACCTATACTATATTTATGTGAATTTTATTTTTCTAATACATATTATCAAATATTTTAGACATATTTTACGATCACATAATATTATGTTATGGCGTGCATACGTTTCTACTATTATAAGCTGTTATAAATATTTGTTGAGATAACTTGACACCTGAGTGAGTTATGATATTTATAAATAATAAATAATACGTGTAGGTATTCAAATATTTCAAATGCCATAGTAGGTACACAATAATCATTATAAGTATTGTGGTTATGTTTCGATAATATTCAGTTGTCATTTCGTAACTGCAACGTCTCCGTTCATTTATTTGTATCGATTCTGTAAATTCCGCTTCAACGCTCTTAAAAGCGTTTTGAGATGATCACAAAAGTGAAGAATTTCATTTTATATACAACTATACAAGTGATGTCAAATGTAAGTGATATGTTTAAAACTTTTGTATCCAGGGAAAACAAATTACAATTCAATAAAACTTTTATGTGGAAATTCTTTAGTGGCACATCAAAGCTCTTTCAACAAAATAATAATGACTGCTTGCATATTTTATGTTCAGTTATCTACTGGTAAAAAATAAAATAATACTAAAATGAATTACTGCTCTTATTGTGTCTTGGCAGCTATACGCCAAATGTCGATGTTTTCTTTGTATTTAATGGCTTAACGTGTACAAAATATGTAAACTTAAATTCATATTAGTTTGAAAGATTGAAACTCGATCATTATATTGTGTTTTATAATGATTAAAAATAATTTCGTGATTTATTTTTTTTTTCAATTGTCTATATATCGTAAAAATGCAACAACAATGACATAATATTATATGTCAATAATAATAATTTGAATAAAATAAATCAGGAAAACCCGAAAGATACAAAGTTGGATTAACCAACATAATTAATGAGTGTTCGTGGCTTGGTGTGGTATGGTCCGTACACTCAACAGCGGAAATGTTCTGAGTGTACGAATCGGCCGGTGTTGCTAGCGCCTGGATGGGTGACCACCCACGATTTTTAGCTACTAATCTTTGCCACCCATACAAAGGTGTTTCAACCAATCGTTCCAACCGTTCCTACCCCTTACAAACAAAAAAAAAACAGCTAATGGCCATAGTTCTCGGGCTTCAGCTCAATAAAAAAAAAAACGGTTAAGTGGATGTCGCTCTACTATACAGTAGGTTACAAGTGGGTTAATGTATAATGGATTTTAGATTCTGAGCGGAGCGAGGAAGCTATTGTTTTTACAATGGTGTTTATTATTTTTTTTATTTTTAAATCCTATATACAAAATTTCTTCCAGAAGGAGTGTTTCGATTTCAGCAGATAGTACCTTATCTTTTAGAAAATTGGATCAAGATGGTACTATAGAGGGGTCATTTTTCGATTTTCTCAATAGTAATTTAATGCCACGGGAAAAACCACCGGAAAATTAAAAAAACGCTAAAAATGGGATTTTAATTTCTAACGCTTTGTCTATCACCATAGAAACGAATAAAAAATTATAATATTTTAATATTAATTCAACTTACATGTTATAATAAATAATAACAAAATATAAAATATCCAGACTGACAAATCGTCTCCGCTCAAAATCGTTTTTCTTATACAATGATATTATATCATTGAATTCAAATTTAATACAACCATTATACAATGACCCACTTGTAATCCACTGTACAGCAGAGCGACATCAACTTACTTGCTTTTATTAAACTTGAATTCAATGATATAAAAGGTGGGTAAGTGGATGTCGCTCTGCTGTACAGTAGGTTACAAGTGGGTCACTGTATAATGGATAGTATTAAATTTGAATTCAATGATATAATACCACTGTATAAGAAAAAACGATTCTGAGCGGAGACAGTTTGTCAGTCTAGATATTAGACATACCTATTAAAGGTATACTTATCTGTAGTATTAAAAAAAAAAATGATCTATAATAGGTATCAATAATAAATTACAAATTAATCATATCATAATATCCATTAGGTAACGCGTTATACATCAACAACAAACCGTGGTACTATCATGATTATATAAAGTATACTTTAGAAGTTTCAAGTACCCACAAATAATATTATACAATCACAACAAAATATCTAAAATAGTTATTCCAGGTTTTATATATGTAATTTCGTCTAAATTTGAACTTAAAATTACTATAAAAATAAACTGTGCTTATGTATTTCTTAGAATTTTTGGTAACAGGATTAAATATTTACGTGAAATCTTGTTTAAATTTTCAATCCTTAGATATAAAAGTTTAACATTTTATAAATTTTTAACTGCAAAATAATTATTCAATTTTAAATTTGGTATATTTTGTCAAGATTTTAACTTCAAATGCTTATAAAAAAAAATTGTGCCTATGTATTTGTAATATTTTTCAACTGATATTGTAACAATATATCAGGAGCTTTGTATTAAATTTATACACTTTTTGGCCCAACAGATAAAACTTTATTGATATTTATAGAAAAAAAAACTAAAAAAATTGAAAACTTACAATGTCCGTAAACAGCTCAAAAAGAGTCACATTATTTTCAAAATTTTATCGTATATAGAAAATGCTAATATAAACATTCAGTGAAATTTTCATGTTTCTACAGTCATTCGTTTTTTAATTACAACAAAATAAGAAAATCGTTACGTAAGAAATCGAGTAAATACCAAATGTTGTAAAAATATGAATTTCAAACGCTCATAAAAATTTAATTTGAGTTTCTTATACACATTTTTTTTTTGATAAAGGTAGATTATCCTATAAGGAATCTTGTATTATATTTTAAAATCTTAGTTCTAAAAAGAAAAATTTTTACGACTTATAAACTCAAAATAATTAGGTAATTTTCGTGATTTTTCCATATTTTGTCAATTTTTAAACTTTAAATGCTAATAAAAAAAAACTGTGACTAAGGATTTTTAATATTTTTCAAATGTCATTGTAACAATATAGTAGGAGCCTTGTATTAAATTGTCAAATATTTTTACTCAACAAATAAAGTTTTATTGACATTCATAGAAAAAAAAAACTAATTAAATTGGAAACTGAAATTGTCAAGTAAACAGCTCAAACCAAATCAAAATATTTTGAAAATTTTATCATGTATAGAAAATGGAAATATAAACAACCCAGTGAAAATTTCATGAATCTACAGTCATTCGTTTTAAAGTTACACCAAATACCCAAAATCAATTTTCTCGAAAACAGATTTTGCGTAAAAATTCCCGTTTTTCCTTAATTTTTCTTTTGTTTTTCCCGGCGCTTTTGAAAACTATTGGAAAAATTTTACTTTTGACGCCCCAAAGTAACAACTAGATTCACTTTCCTATCAGAAAAGGTACTGTTGAAGAAAATCCAAGCACTTTTACTGTCCTAAAAGGTGATGACAGACACAAAAATAAAAAAAAATAAAAAAACACACATCATTGTAAAATCAATACATTCATCGTTCCACTCAGAATCTAATATCATTGTATAAGAAAAACGATTCTGAGCGAAGACGGTTTGTCAGTCTGGATTTTTATATTGTTATTATTTATTATAGCCTGTAAGTTGAATTAATATTATAATATTGTTATTTTTTATTCGTTGCTATGGTGATAAACAAAGCGTTAGAAATTAAAATCCCATTTTTAGCGGTTTTTCATAATTTGTCGGTAGTTTTTCCCATGGCATTAAATAACTATTGAGAAAATTGAAAAATAACCTCTCTAAAGTACCATCTTGATCCAATTTGTTAAAATATAACGTACTATATGTTAAAATCGAAGTACTCCTTCTGGTAGAAATTTTGTATACAGAATAAAAAAAAAAGAACACCATTGTAAAACCACTAGCTTCCTCGCTACGCTCAGAATCTAAAAAAAAAATAATAATGAGTATAATATAATAATGAAATAATAATCGATAATATTATTTCACGTAAACTTATTAAATATTATGTTAAATTTAAACATAATAATATGTAATTTATTTTACAAAAATTATTATCTCTTACGACGTAATCAATACCAGCTGTTGTAGGTAATTAATATTTTAATACAAATGTACGAGATAACAGTTCATGTGAAATTCGTACAAAAATATAAATAACTAAATTTTATGAAAACTGTATAATTTATTATTAAAAACATTATTTACATTGCGCAGACTTATAATATTATTTAGGTAAAAAATCTATTAGGAAAAACTATTTTATATAAAGACAGAAATACATATTTTCTTGGAAGATCGAAATTGAAAATAGTTATTATTATAATGTAGTATAATAGATATCCAGGTATTAAAAAATTGTAATAAATAATAATGACTCTCTGTGGTACACAAATTATTTAAAATCCATTAGACAACAATTTTGACGAGTTTAAATTAAACGATACCAATTCAATACTATTATATTTTAGGATATTATTTATTTGGACAAATTATGTTATTTATATCGATCGAAATTCCAGTGTAATATGTACCTATTATTAAAATTATTATTCCAATGTGCATGATAATAATGGTGGATATTATCGTAAATTCAACGATAGTGCAATGTATACGGGGTGCACGTTTCGTG
Organism: Acyrthosiphon pisum; assembly: GCF_005508785.2. Taxonomy (NCBI): domain Eukaryota; kingdom Metazoa; phylum Arthropoda; class Insecta; order Hemiptera; family Aphididae; genus Acyrthosiphon; species Acyrthosiphon pisum. The sequence continues at coordinate 9,704,330 of NC_042495.1, read as the reverse complement.
TGTCAAATTATTATATTATTAATTCCAATTGAATAGTATACGTCATTGAATTTTATCGTACCGTGATTGACTTTGTGACAATGCACACAACAAAATGCATCCGGATGTTTAATTGACCAATTCCGATAAGTATAATACGCGTGCATTACGTTTGTCCGCAGTAAGAATAATAATGGTCCCGTATTTTTTTTTTTTTAATGTATAGCTTTCCCTTCGTTAGATGAAAGAGAAAATTCGTTAATTATTTAACCAATAAAAATACGTTCAGTACATAATATATATATATAGGTATTATGAGAACTAAAATGTACAATACAACTACGGGAGGGACTAGTGAACCCTGATCTTGTAGTTTACTTAACGAATTTGTATAATAATTTATAGAATCATTTAATAAACATCAATTAAATAAATACGATATACTACAAATGTCAATTCAAATTTTTGAGCTGTACATATTACCAAAATTATAATAAATTCTTCTAAAGTGAAATTATAATAGGACAACACGATTTTTATCATGGCGACGTTAAACTAATATTTCATTACAATAGTAATTGTACATTCCATGTACCTACACTATTTTCTTAATAAACAAAATTTAACATTTATGTACATAATCTATATGTTAAGGGTAAAGTACGAAAATCGGGTAATGTACACATTATCCGAGTAATGTGAACACTACCCATGCCTATTTGATAAATTAAAAATATTATTTGTAAAACATTTATTTTTACATTGTTTACCTTATTGAGTGGATAACTCAAGAGAGTGCAAACATTTTAGCGATTGTGTCGATTAGCGATAATCATTACCCACTATGAGTTCGGAAATGAAAATGGTACACTTCTTCAACTTTATTCTAAAAATCAATTTTGTGTATATTCTGAACTATTGATAGATATTTTAGAAGTATCGGCTACAAAGAAATCATTGTGTGAAATAGCTAATGCACATTGCACAATCTATTTCCGGTGGTCAAGGTTTTAAACATGTCTGTGTAAAATGAAAAGTTTTTCAAATTAATGTAAATGTACCTAAATCTGTTGGGATACTTATTAACTCCAAATTCCAACCGAATATGAACTGTTTCAACAAATAACTGTACCTACATAATTAATTTTTCAAATATTTTTATATATTAAATAATAACTCAATAATACCTACCTAATTAACTTAATAAATAATTTTTTTTTCAGATTAATATGATTTGGTTTTTTTATAATTCATGATTTAACAATAACACACTGGATAATGTATATATCATACTGTTTATATATGGAGAAAGTGTACTTTAATCGAGTAATGTGTACACTACCCATTTTCTTACTACACCTGTAACATATATATAAAATTATGTGATAAATATATTTACCTTTAAGGTAAACTTTTTTAATAACTGTTTACTTTTTCAGCGTATTCATTAACTATATTTAATATTTTATCTATTATACCGTGTATGTTGTTGTTTTATTTTCATTGAAGATCTCTATAAAAAAAATTCACCGCAGCGATATATTATAACAAATTTGAAATTATTAGAGAGTGTTCAGAAGTGGTTCATATTGCATCAGATGTATCAGTATTTTTTTTTCTTCTTCACCGGGTCTACTACCCGGTAGACAAATACACACACACTATGAAGCTTTTCTGAAACCAAATCAATTATCTGGTATTATGGTATATATTAATTTCTATTGTAACAATTATAAATATAAATATGTTACATGACACCTATCATGTATATAATATGAATTCTACATTATGTACGATCGACTGCCGACCGTTACAATGATATTAATTAACACACACACACACACACATAATTGTTGGGCCTATGGCCCACACAAAACATGTATAATTAAGTTAGTTCGTTGTGCACCTTAGACCTCATCACACTACAAATACCGAATTCTGTATGACTACGATACAGTCACGTAGTATGATAAAACGTATTTGTGAGTATTATTTGTAAGTTTTTAATAGACAATAAAACTTGATAATAACTGAAATGTAATCCTAGCTAGTTAGATATGTAAGATTCTGATATATACATACTACATATTATCTGCCCTTGGCTATGGTAATTATATCTATAGGGTCCTACGACACTCTCTGGATATCTTATATTTAACTGGTCGTTCCCTCAACCAAGCTATACTATTTTAATATTGATATTTTTTCTCAACCAGATAAAATAAAAGCGGTATTTTTTACTTTAATATAATATGTATACCTGCAAGTTTGCACGCGTCATGTGAAATAAGTACGTATGACCCTATAATATTATACTTTGCAGGGTCCCAAGGTTTCAAGGAATTGGAATATAATGCTTAGAATTTCACTGTTATCGTCAACTTAATCATAATGGAATATTGTATTAAAAAAAATACATATATATATATGTATTAATATCGCAAGGGAATGTTTTTGGTACTATATACATTATACAGTTCAAACGCACAAAGATTTATGAGCGTAATAAATAATATGCATTTTTTAGATGTCTTGTATATGTTAGTTCGAGATACTCTCGCGTAGTGTATATGCAGCGTGCTGATAAGGAGCATATTATTACTATCGAAATAATAATATAAATTGGTTACGATAGGTAAGAGACCGTTTTTCAAGTGATTCAATTTCGGGTCTTGCTGTGGTTAGATGGGGACGGGGTCATCGGATATACTCGGTTATTTTGGAAACTTGCCCATTGTGTCCTTACCCTCCTCGGCCTAATTTAATTCAAAGGTTAAACGCTGCCAGGAGATATTCACCGTCGGATTTTCGGTAAATATTTATGTATATATAAATATGTATTTATATATATATATACACTAATGGTATGGTTTTATATTTTGGTTATGGCAGGTTTATATTATTGCACTTCCCACCTGAATGTTATTGTTCTAAAAGATATAATAGTAAAAATTTATGGTTAGCGAAATAAAGAGTTCTGGCAGTGTCATTTATAGTGGACTTTTACGTTTTTTCCCTCCGATATACTACACGAATCGAGTAAAATTTGTAGTGTCTCTTTCCTCAAAAAATAAATAAATATTTATAATAATATGATATAAGGTATAATATAAGTAAATACGAATAAATTTAGAGTTCCATCCACGTCTACGGTTTCAAGAAGTTACGTCGTATTGTATTATATAGGTAATTAAAAAAAAAAAATAATTTGTATTATCCAAAATACCTCTAGGGTAAAACACGTAGTATCTATTATGTAATATATAATATTATAGTATAGTTACAACTTACAAGTGACAATTTGAAGTACAATTTTATAATTGCGTAATATAATACATTGATACATCTCTGTAATTGTAATACGAATCATTTCCACAGTCATAATTATACGCCTTTATAAAATAAAGTTTTAGTACTTTAAATATTTGAAAAAAAAATACTTGTACAAAAATGATATATTTTTTACTATAAAAACATAGTAATGTATAGTAAAATTAAATATAAATAACACGCGTAATATATTCAACCAATAACCTGAAGTATATAAACCGTCCAACACGTCTACTCACTAAATTGTAATGTTAATCATTTTCTAATCGAAACATCAGATTTAATAGTCAATACCTAATATAAATAACGTTTCTTATTAACGAATTATTATTATATATTATATAGGTATTCGTGGACCTCGATAAATATTAACGATTGTATAAATAAAAATATGTCTTAGTGAAACTCATAGTTGAGAACTCAAACCTTATTGGTTGTCATTGCGGACAAAAATATCACGTTATAAATTCCATCATTTTTTTTTTTTAATATCAGGAATATTATAATAATTTTACTATGATATGAATAAATTGACAGTAGTATTTTTTATTATTTTTAGGATGAAAAGAACCGCTTCACCATGTTGTTTCCTACACACATAATATTATTATGCAAGTGGTCCTCGAAAGACTAACGTCGGTGTTTTCTTTGATAATAAAGTAATACTAGGTTTTAAAGGTAAGCTATTGAGTCATTGAGTCATTGGACATTGTCGGAGAAAAAACACTATTATGCGTCTGAAATAATTGAAAATAGATGACAATATTATCATTATATATTATTATGATATGATAACATTATCGATCTTCTATACCACATCGTTTCTAATAAATATAATACATATTTATATTTTATCGATTTTTCGAGTATTATAAGATTATCGTCGAGTCAGATACGACATTATAATTTAACAACACAGATTACATTTTCCACTTCGTTTGAATATATAATACATATACCTATATTATACGATTCATCTTTTAGGCCTTTGGCGAATATAACAAGGTTCTAATATGTGGTGTGTCGTTCACATGTTCGCAAATAAAAGTCTTGTTTACCATCGAATTCTGAGCTTAAATCGCCAATACTGTTAAACGGGTTTAGGGTGACCAATCCAGTTATTATAATATTGTGAAATCGTGTGAATGCATATAAATTTAATCTGTGAACATTTATCATTTTCTTCAGTTATTATTATTTTTTTTTGTAGACTGTCACATTTCTTGATTTTCGTATTTTTTTACAAAAATATAATATTATTATGTTGTTTTATATATTATAATAATAATTTAAAAATGTACTATAAAATCCTTTACTATTGTATATTGTAATATGTATTGGTCAATGGTCAATGAATACAGTAATATTATTAGCAGCGAAATAGAAAAGTATTGTGTTCATATATTACCTACTCAACTAGTGAGAAAACTTTATAAAATAGTTTTTTGGATTCTGAGAGGAGTGAGGAAACTATAAACAAAAATTGAATACAATTTCAAACAAATGTTTTGTTGATTATTCATTCATCATTGTTACCGTATAACTGTAGGAACACTATCAACATATTCATAAGTCACACACCAAGTGTGGTGGTGTTGCAATATTTTATTTTACTTATTCCAGGACAAGAATTTTTGTATAATTTATTGAAAAAAATCTTAGCACTAGTCTCAACATCCTATTATTTCGTTACCAGACTACCATTTACAATATATTATGGCACTATTTGACATAGGACGTACCATTATTAAGGAAATACCACCTTCATATTAAAAATCGCAGAATGAGTAATAACTGACAAAATAATCAATTAGTGATAAGTGATAACCAAAGACCGAAATTAATTGATGTTGCAACGTTTTTGCTGACAAGATAATTTGACCAAATATTATATAGCCCAATCATTCTATTTATGTTAGTATATATTCTGTCTGTTTATTTCCTACTAAATTTTTTTTAAATTGTATGTGATTTTAATGCAATTAAATCCGGTCATTAGTGATCATCACAGATATTTTGTGTAGAAACTGGTAGACAACTAACGTATTCGTCAATAAATTTGTCGTCACCGAGCAGGAAAATTATTTTATAATTAAGTTCATAATTTAATCTTCAAGTATTCAACTTGATTATTGCATTATTTATCAAAACGATATTGTTTTTCTCCTAAAATAAGACAAAATCTGAACACAAATACCGATATACATTTTATCAAGCTTATTATGAACCTAGGAAGAGCAATTGTTTCGTCTTTCCTCCCCATCCTCGGGACGCCCATGTGTGGACGTACAGTTACAAATGTTATCACGAAATGTGTATATTTTAAGTGTTATTAGGAACTCCCAGCGTCCAGACGTTAAAGTCCGTCGCAGTGCCACGAAAATTATTATCGGGATTTCGATAGGGACTAGGGCGGTATATGGTATGTCCCAGAAATTTATTTCATTATTATAAATTCGTATTGCATCGTTTGAAATTTCATATAACCTTTTTTTCCAGTACATATCGCCCGTTTTTAAGATACACAGAACTCCAATAATTAAATTAAATAGATACATCATTTTTTAGCCTTATGATGCGTAAACTATAATATAGGTACATAGAACAGTTGCTTTGTGATTTCCGTGAATTCACACTTGTTCCCGGAAATGTCGTGTTTCCCGACAAGTGGCACATTCCCAGGAATTATCCATCCATAAACGATAAAATTTGTTCGTTTGAATTTTTTTTATTGAAATACCGTTTCCGAGCGATCTGTGCAGAAAATATACGAATAATCGACGACGCGCGTTCGATAATCGAGATTAGCGTATTCGTATATTATAGTATTATATTATATAAAATAATAAATTCTTATCATTATTACGAATGGGTCAAAAAGACGTATTATAATATTGCAACAGATACATATCACTATAATACGCTATACGCGCTAACGTCGTATATGTATTATAACTTATAAGTATATCGTATACAGGCAGCTCCCATGCGTTTAAAAGGTAGAGGTGTTAGGCAGTGAAAGTTATATATATTTATATATATATTATACATTATAAAACTCACTATTGCATCGTTATAAAACTTAGTTGACCGAGTTTTCGTTCGAATGAAAAAAAATTAGATAAAAAACGGTTTTACATGGAACCCATTGTCTTTTCATAAATTATAATTCCGCATAGTTGATATGTGTTTCCCTCGAATTCCTAATCGTCCCGAAAATGTCAAAGACTCCCAAAAAATGGTGTATTCCCGGAAATAGCTATCCCTAAACGGCGGGGTATTTATTAATTTAAATTTTTTTCATTAAAATGCCGTTTCCCAGCGATACCGCCTCTCAAATAAACGATCAATTGACGTGAGTTCGACGACCGAGATTTGTGTATTCGCATAATATAACATAATGTCATATAAATATTTTATAATGCACATTGTATGTATCGCTATAATGCGCTCTACGTTGTTTATATATATATAATATCATATAAAGTCAGCTTGCTTGCGTTAAATATATATACGATATAGGTACCTTTATCCTCGCGTGATAGTTAATGGAAGTTATATATTACATAATATGTATTATAATATAGGCCATATTATACACTATATTATAGTATCACTATAAAACGTAGATAGAGAGGGCCGGGCTCGTCGGAACGGAAAAAAATAAATGAGAGAAAAACACTGTTTCACATCGAACCCATTGTCTTTGGGGTTATATGAATTATTTTACAAAACGGTTTATGGTTTTCGGTCTTTCTCGTCGATCGCCTGGTAGTTTCGTACCCGCAGCAGTCGAACCAATCAGCGACATCCGCACGTATACCCTACACACTCACACACACACACACACACACACACACATAACATATATATTACAATGTTATTATTATTATCATTAGTGTGTGCGCGTCGACCGCACGAACGTTTGCGGTCGTCGATGCTCGTCTCGCCGATATACGACGTGTAAAAAACGGTTTTCGGGTCCGGCCGGTAATGTTCATTATAATAGGTATATAATACTTGTACAGCACATAATGTTATACCTATATATAGGTATGTATATCACACGGCGTGTATTATTACATAGGTATAATCATCTTTCACCAGAAACGTTCAGACACGGACGGCCTCGCGTCCGCCTCCGCGCCGCGCGAATAGGTGTCGGCCCGTATAACACTAACATAACGTACCTACGATATAATATTGTTATAATAATATATAGGTTGTAAGTATTATAACGTCGTGTGTAGGTACGTTATAATTTTTACCGGAGTCGTTTAAAAAATAAAAATGTTGTACTTCTCGGTTTGGTCGTCTGCTGCTGCAGGTTTAGCGGACCAAAGCGATGCAGCTTGCGGCCCGCCGCCGCCTCCGTAGCAAGTATAGGTATAATATATATATACTGTGCCAGCGGACCATGTCGACTGAGCTGTGAATGTGTATATATATATAAATTCGTTTAATGTAATATAATAGTCGACGTTAAATTTCAATATAATATATTAAATAATGTATTTTATACGGTGACACGGTTTTGTCTCTCTGCTCTTATTCATTTCGTGCGCGAAATGAATTAGGTTTTTTTCGTGTCGGTAGGGTTTTAATTAAACAAAGTATTATAAAGCGAGAAAACCGCGATAAAACGTAGAAAAAAAAACATAACAATAAAATATAAGAACATCACCCTACAATATTGTCGGATTTGGTCTTATTTTTTCGGGTCTCCGCGACGCCGCCGCCGTCGCCTAGCATTTTTAATGAAATACCATTGTTCCTCGGCGGCGTTTGCCGAATAAATTGCTCGCGGACAAGAGCCATATGAAAAACGGTGTGCGCAGACGCCACGGCGCGCGAGGGCGAAAATAAGAAGGAAAAAATACGTTGCCGCGCTTTAACGACCGACGGAAACGGAAAATAATAAAATGGAATTGTATTGTTTTTGGCAGTTGCTGGGATTAAAAAAAAATAAAAGAAGAGAATAATAATAATAATAATAAACCTAGTAGAATACTCGCACCCCCTTCTACTGAACAATATACTATTTATATATATACACTGTTGGTCGCTGGCTACACTGAAGCAGTGTGTCCGTATTACAATGCGTTCGTCGTGTACTTGTGTCGCCATTTTAACCCGAAAATTAGGACAATAATAGTAATATACCTCCATAAATGTATTGGGTGAGTTGTGGCGTATTAAAAACGCGTTCGATCCTTTTGCCTCACTGCACCTAACCTATAATGAACGCCTCCCCTTGTTTTCCGTAGCTCATAAGTATTATGAGTTCATTTCTAAAATACATACAGTCTATACGTACAAAAACTCGACAACAACAACTTTAATCAACGATAAAAATTGAGGATACAAATTTAATAATTTGATGAATATTACGTCAATTTTTTTTAACTATTAAGTAACAAGAAGATCATTATTTTAAGAAAAATCGAAGACATGATTTAATTGCGGGTTTTTTTCTAAAATTATGTTTTTAAACGCACAAAAAGATATTTTAGAAAAATCGAATAATAATTTTAATAAACCTAGTAAAATACAAAAGCACAACAATTATATTTATACATATACCCTTATGGCATCGGTGTGTTCATATTATTATACAATGAGTTTGTGTTGTACTCGTGTCGCCATTTTAACCTAAAATTAGGATAATAGTAGGCCAACAATCCTAGTAATAGGTTTAATAGATACCATCATAAACGTATTCGGTGTCTTGTGGCGTATTAAAAACGCGTTCGGTTCTCTCGCCCGCCATGTATTTTTTACTCTATGCGTCACGCTGCAGTTTAACGCCTTCTCTTGTTTTTGCGGCTTTGTACCTATATTAAAATATAAATATAGTCTGTCTATCACTCATAATAATATACCTTTGATAATATACGTTGTGTATTGGGAAGTTTAAGCCCATCACATCAGCGGATGTGGAATGTTATTTGCGAATATGAGATACGGCAATGTGTTTTTCGAAACGTTGTCTAAACTCTAAAATGATCGTTCGACGCGCACGCAATGTTTTTCTGAGTTTTTACATTATAATATCTATAGATTTTATTCTTTAGATATACCTACAAATTCTATGACTCATTTGAAGTTATTCAAATTTTCATTAAGTAATTATTAAACATTTGATCATATTACGTCAAGTACGTAAAATGGGAATCTATTTTTAAATGTTTCTCAAATGTTGATTTTAAATTACTTAGAATTATGTAAAAAAATATTTTCAAAAACTGATAATATTTTAATGATAATACGAGTGTCTGGCGTTGTATGGATCACCCGGTATAGGCGTTGAATATATATAAGTAAGAAACAGCAATAAAAGACACGCGCCGACCATGATACACTGTATAATTTATATTCATATAATATTATCTACTATACCTACCTATATCTGGGTATACGATTCGTCGGGTGACTAATTTTATCTGTTTTTGATGAAATCAATCGAAACTTGTTTTTATTTCATGTTAATATGCGTTTATTTATGCTTTTCGATTTCTCATACCTCGTTAGAACAATATAATTTTATTGTTTTTCTCAAATTAAGCAATAACAGATTAATTGAAAAACAGGATTGGAGACTTGAACACAGATTATAATATTATGTAATATCTATTATAATTATCTATTTCCAATTACACTCCAACAGTACTCTACTACTCTACAGATATGTGGGAATTTGCCAAAAACGGGTTAATGTAGTCATGGTTGGATGTTATCGAACCAAAAAACAATACATAATCAAAAATGTATTATCTATAGGTAATAATAATAATATATTAAAGGCATAATATTTATATCGATTTTATTCAATATTATTACTACAATATTACAAACGTACTGTGTTAAATTGAAAAGTATGTTACCCACTACAGACGCGAATGGAAGGATAAAGACATAATCCTGGCAAATTTGCAGGTAAGTTAAACCAATTATTTTTTTACCTTTCACTTTGTGTCTTAGCAAAAATTACAAAGTAACCACTCTAATTAGACATCTTAAATATGTTAATATTTATAACATATCAGCATTCAGCATAATGGTTGATACACAACATAAAATTTAAACAAGGTTGTATAAACGTAAATTATTAAGTATTTAGATTTAAGACTTTATTCAAAAAATCTTTAGATATTAATATATTATATTGTTTATATTGTACTTACTGACTTGGTCTTATCAAATTTACTTAAACATTTTAAATGGGTAAAATCAATATCAATCCATTTCATTGTCAAACTGATTTTCACACTGCGAAATATCCCTGCATTATTATTATGTATTTCTTCTTATTCAAAATAATATCTAGAAATAAGAATTAAATCAACCATAGAAGTTCAAAGAATTCTAAAATTATAATTGGCTTAGTATAAATTATTAAGGGTATTTTTTTATATCGTAGTAGCTAAAAAAAGGGGGAGGATATGAGTTATTGAAAGTGTTTCTTGTGAGTACGTTTATGAAAATATCAAATTCATCCAATTAATGGTAAATTCAGTTGATTTATTCTGAATAAACTACGTACATTTTACAAGAACATCTTTATAAAAATACAAAACGGAGTCTAATATCAAAACTGTTTAAATTGTTCATCCAATAAATTGTGAAATATTTCAAAATAAAAAATGTCATGCAATTTCAGAACCTTAATAGTTATACATAATATTTGCTTGTCCGCTTCCTATAATAATATTACGTAAGGCTTCTTATCCATGTAATTTTTTAAAGAATTTTCTGTCATAATAGAAAATGAAAACTAATGCATTTTAGGCGTATAGTGTAAGTTTAAATAAAAAAAACCATGGAATCAGTATAATCCATAATATTCATAGTCAATTTATGTGATACGCAAATTGTTTATATGCATATAGACATTAGACATGTCAGTGTATTATATTATTATACTGACTTGATGTTTAATTTCACTTAACGTACTGCATATAAGTTTCCTGAAAACGGTTATTTTCCAATTTTATGCTTGTGTGTTCGGAGGCACTGTAATCTGTCGTTATCTCCTCGAGCCAGGCACTACCGTATCCGATAATCTAGATCCATAAATTGAGCTTAAAATATTTTCCGTCGTCAGTAATAAGTAGTCTGCAGTATAGTCTATACACGCTTCGCAATAATTATAATAATATACAAACGTAAAGTAAATATTATATCATACAATATTATAAGACGACGTATTTATATGATTGTGACGATACACATTAGATATCCGTTATCCTAATATAATATTATTATAATGAAATAAATTCGAATGAATAAGGAGAATTTAAACAAATCGTAATATGCATAACTTAATTATATCCCATGTTAATTATTTAAAATGTACCTATTTTTATCGTCTATTAAATTAATTTTAATTATGTATAATACCTATTTCTATCTTATTCATTAGATAGAAATAGGTAAATCTAATTGCAATTGTTAATATTTTGTTCTTAAAAGCCGTATATAATGTTAATTCAAATAAAAAAATTAACGATATGTACGCAACAAGCACTATATAATATTTAACTTATGCATAGGACCTGAACCAGTGATCGCACATTATTTGAAAATGATTTGAAAATTCCTTGGTAATAGTGTCACCGATGACCAAAGTTGACTCATTTAGATAATTTACTTTAAAACACAATTTTAAAAATCATTCCATTTGTGTTACCATTTTTAGATTTTGTGCCGTGCACATATTGATGTGGATATCGTATTCCTAAGCAACGGTGCATAGGTTCAGTTTGGAATCCATTTATGGAAGAAGTCTCTCCAAGTCACAGTGTCTGAAATATTATCCTAAAGTAGAAAACAAAATATGATATAGCTCATATAGTTAACAACCCATTCAATATGATATGAATATATAAATATAAATAACAATATGTATTTATTTTTATAACTAATTATAAAACGTTTAATTTTTTCGCGATAGTAAACACGCTGTTATGTGTTATTAAATTATATGAAAAATAATTATGATTTATCTTGTCATCTCCGATCACACTACAAAATTGCATTGCGGTCAGATCTCAAATTGTCAGTTGAAAAATTATTCCCATTCTAGAAAACCGGTTGTACATCCTATCCGAGTGGAACAATGGCGTATTTCTTTGAGAGCCCTTTTAAATCAATAACGATCGCACGTCGCGCATCGTAACGGTCGGGGCCCGATCGTCGTTAACATTATCAATCATATTTAAAATTATCGTCGACAGCGTCGAGAGAAAATGTGATAGATTCCTAGCTAATAATATAATTTATTACATTTAGACGGGTACAATTTAATAATACTTCCACGGTAGTAACGATATTTGAAATTATGTGAGCTTTATATTATTATATTAATATACTAGGTAGTAAAATATAAGTGTCTAATAACATGTACACAAACTAATAGGGCCGTTCTTACCATGTCCGGTAAAGTGTCGGTTAATGCTAACTGACTGATAACAGATTTTATTACTAGCAGGGTATAGTGACCGGACCCTTCGGCCACCCTAAATATGCCACTGGAATAATGAGTTTAATTATTTATCAATATTTTTCTACACAATTAATCTTTTTAAAAATCAAAAACTGCGGTCTACATATTATTTTAGTTGTATCATTATAATTGTTTAATGTTTTTACTCAAATTCAATAAATATACTGAGCTATATGTACTCAGATAATACTTCTTATAGTAAACAAAATAATGTATGTTAAGTTAAGTTTTAATTTGTATTAACATACCCATATACCCATTGGCTTTCCGCTGGTAAATGGTAAATTATTTAATTAAACTTGGATTTTAGAAGTGCACTTATAATTGTATAACTAATTTTAACTACGTTAGGTAATATTAACGCAAGTTAAACAAAATTTAACTACCTACAGCTATAACTTTAGCATAACTACGACCTGTAGCTACAACTTAATATGGTTGACGGAATATCACTTCACGCGTGAAACTTAGCGTACTTAGTAGTTAGTACTGTGTTGACAGCTATTTTAAGTCGAGGACAAATAATTAAATTAATTGAAAACATTACTTTAGTTTACTTTACTTAAACATTAGGTATATAAAAACCAAATTTCAAATTAGACTTATTGCAATAATCCATGGATACAATTATTAAAATAATTCACTGTCCAAATATTACAATATAGATAAACTAATTCTATTTGATTAAACATTTACACAGTGTATAGGTATATGCTGCACAATTGTCGCAAACAATAAACAATACATTCATCAGCTTCCTATTATAATAATAATAATAATAATAATAATAATATTTGTAACGAGCACAGTATTAGTGGTATTAATATATTTCACATAATATTATGTTTATTTATGTACCGCCCAACACATTATAATATCAAATTTATATACGACATAGAGTTAATAATAATAATAATCAAGGCATCTCTTAGGGGTGGGAGGGATTTCGGGGCGCATGCCCAAGGCCTCATGAATTTTAGTGGCCTCGCATTTGGAAGTCAAACTTTTTTCGAACTATCAATAGTAGAAAAAATAATTTTATATTATATAAATATATAATGTAATAACATTAATTTTAATATTCAATTTTAACTTTAAATGCTTATAAAAAATCTTGCCTATATATTTTAAATATTTTTAAACTAATATTGTAACACTGTGTAGCCTAGTATTATATATTTTAACTTTTTAACGAAAACAAATAAAATTTTATTGACATTTATAGATAAAAAAAAAAATGAAAAAAAATTGAAAATGTTCGTAAACAGCTTAAAACAAGTGATGTACTATGTATTTTTAATGTTTTTAAACTACTATTGTAACAATATAACAGGAGCTTTTAATTAAATATTCACGTTTTTTGACACAAAAAAAATATTGTATTGACATTTATAGAAAAAAAATTTAAAAAATTTAAAATTTAAAATGTCCGTAAACAGCTTAAAATATAACAAGCCAAAATATTTTGAATATTTTAGTATAGAAAATGATTAAATAACCATATGGTATAAATTTCAAGTATCTATACGGTTATTCGTTATTGAATTGTAATAAAATAAGAAAATCACTCCATGAGAAATCAAGTGAATATATTTAATGTTACAAAAATTTGAACTTTTGATTTAATATGATTTTCTGGTAGTCTTTTTTTTTTTTTTTTTGATAAAGGTAGACAAATTTTTGAGCAACAACTTATGAGGAATCTTATAATAAATTTTAAAATTTTAAATATAAAAAAAATTTTTATGAATTTGCGACTCAAAATTATTTGCAAACGTTCTTTTTTTTACGAATTTTGTCAAAATTCTAAGTTCAGACGCTCATAAAAAACCTGTTGTGGATTTACGCTCAACTTTTTTTTCGACTGTTGTCCTGGGAATCTACACATGCACATCATACACAACGTATTAATAACACATTCGTAATTATTACGTAAGCACCTTGCGGGGTCTGCAATCCACCGCGGGTGGATTGTCTACCTTAAAATATACTGCTCCCATGATCACAAGCGTGCCTCAAGGGCAACAGCGGTGGTGGGATGGCTATAATATAATATAATCGAACGTGTCCTGACTAACTCACTGACTAAATATAAAATAATGATACTCGAGGTTTGCAGTTTTCACGGTACCTTCGTACCACTATGCAAGTGATCATCTATTAAATCTAAGATAGAATCTTCCAAAATTTGCATGTTAAAATGGTGCTCGCACAAGTATTTTAATATTCAATATGGTCGGTGAATATTTTTAAGTTTTGAACATCATACACCGAATGTTAAATAAACGATTTGAATAAAGTTTGAGTCATATAGAGGTGGCACTTTTAACTGGCAACGAAGTACTCGGGTTCAGATAGTATATAATATAATTATATTAACGAACATTTCGAAGTTGGCGTATGAATTAGTAGATTTGTACCTACTGTTGTAATAACAGTGGTCATCATGTATACAGTATACCTAGTACCTACCAGCAACCATTCATATATAATAATTATTCGATAAATTGAGATATAATGTAAATAAATAAATAGATATATAGCTGGTGTTGTAAATAAATCGCATGTTGTGTAAAATAAATCATTTGAAAAATAAAAATATGCAGATTAAAAGTCATCAGGAATGAAAAAAAATATTAGTCCCTCCCGAATAAGTTTTCGGGCTAACACTGAAATCTATACCACGATCCTTATAATATATAAACTTTAGGTTACATCTTATATTCATATTTTAACCTCCCTTCCACTAAAATTTTAATTCCTATAATTTCTATGTATATAAGATCACTGAAATATTCATCATACTTAATTTGATTTTCCTTTATTAATTTATTGTTATTGATATACGATGTACGTAAATTTTACATATCGTTTATATCGTATATATATTTAAATAATAATATATACATTATACTAGCTGAACCCGTGTACTTCGTTGTCCGTTAAAAGTGCCTACTCTGTATGATTCAAACTTTGACCAATTCGTTTATTTAATATTCAGTGTATGATGTTCAAAACTTAAAAATTTTCATCGATAATCTTGGATCTCAAAATACTTGTGCAAGCACTATTTTAAAATGCGAATTTTGGAAGATGCTATCTTAGTGCACACTTGAAATCAACGCAACAATAAATTATGGAATATTGACTATCAAGATAACCTATATTTTATATTTTATGACTGCTTGGAATTTGTTTACACTATTTAAAAATACTATAATATACATTCTATTAAATTACATTGTTATGGTTTTCGAAAACAAAATGTAAAAATGTATATTAAACTGTAATATCAAATAAAATATATCAATACATAAACAATTAGATAAATTACATTAATTTCATCTAAGTTAAATACAAATATGACCGGCTAATATATTTTAATCTTGATAAGATAATAGATAATGAAATGTTCATCTCGATAAGTCTCAACACTGGTCCCAAAATATAGTGACAGGATCTCTTGTCTAAATGTATAGTGTACGTTGTATTCATATAGTTATATAGTGCGTGAATAGTTCACTATAATAATTTAATTTATCAATGGTGAGAGAAGAGTTTTGTAATAATAATAAGTTCATACGTTTTTTAGAGGAGACTATCTCGCTCGTGGAAAAAATGTGGAACTAATTAGATTTCTTCGGGTATGTGTGGTGGACGAACGTCAATGTCATTTAATTATACTCTGTCGTACTTAAAACAATATCGAACGCATTTCTGCCTTTAGCCAACACGCTTTTAACTTATCGTCACCGTGGAGTGACGTAGCAGACGACGTTTAAAAGAGTGCTACGCAAGAAACCTAACTGAGTTTCGCAGTGAAGGATTGAATAAATAATGAATTTCACATCGGTTAATTCTATGGACTTTCAAGACGAGTTTATTCAAGAACCTCTCCTCGACAGTTTTGGTTCATTCAAGTGCGGTAAACCACTCGTCTGTGATAAGGGCTGTATTTTTTCCGAGCTTTTGTCTTCTGTTTCGCCCTGTCTTGTTTAAGAGCTTCTAAAAAAGTGTTCAATATTAATGCGTTCATTGTGTGTGAAAATGTATAAGGCTCGAGTTCTTCTTATTTGACAGATAAATCTTTATCTATATCTCCGCAATATATAAAAACTCAATGTTCTTGTTGTTTTTGGAAAGATCACTTAATTCGTTGAAAATTTCTAATTTCCCGTCCAGAATCATATTAGTTGAGTCTTTTAATCGATTCATTCTACATTATCACATACTAATGTATAATAAAATATGTGTCTGTGTAATATACTATATTATAGTAGTACCAAAGCATTAATGGTGTAGTGTTATTATAATAATATAGTTAAACCTCTGTGCGTGTCACCGCCTTGGTCGTATGAATAATAACTCTGCGAGGTATTTATAATAATAATTAATTATATTCATTTCTTTTTAATAAACGTATTAGGTAAAGAATATGTTGCGTATCACAATAACTACGTAACATATTATTATGTTTACTAACTACTGAACTGATGTTCGTTTGATTCTGTGCTTGAATTGGAAAAATAAAAAAATAAGGAGATCAAAAAGACTCTTAGACTTGAAAAATCTTCTTCATTTATCTTCAAACAAATAATTACAATATATGAGTACTGTAATAGATAATGACTACTATTATGAGTGATTTAAATAAATATTAATTTTGAACAATGGTAATTTATTCACTTTAAAAATACATTTAATGGATCAATTAATGTATAATATTATGCATTTATATTATTTAAAACGATATTCCATAGCAGCACAGTAGGATAAATTTGACAACGTATATTATTGATCGTTTATTGTTTGATCCATCAAATTAAAATTAAATATCTTATTCATACAATTTTTCAAAAAAAAAAATATCAGAACTAATAGGTATTGAATTATGTAAAATATTTTGTAAAAAATGTAGTATCCTCGTCTTAATAAAAATAATTAGTATGATTGTTCTCAAAATATAAAAAAACAAATAGTAAACAAGCTCCATACCCCCCCCCCCCCCCCAAAAAAAAAACCACACACGCACTTGATTTTATTATAATTATAATATATTGTATTATGAACAATATGATTTTCACTTAACGGGTTTCAGTCGAGTTCAATGTTTTCAATTATTACTATCGAAATGGTCCGACGGAATTATATTCACATCGTGTTCGTTAGCTCGTTAACTGTTAATGATATTTATGTTATGAAAACGAACTAAAAACCCATATAAGCCCAGGAAAGTGTCATACATTAACATTATACTAATATAATAGTATGTGTGGTGTGTATAATATGTATATTAATAGTTTATATTAAATTATGTATACAGTATATTACTATAATATTGGGAGACCAGATATTCCCAAAATGTGAGTAGTGGAAAGTTTTGAAATATATATATTTTTATTTTTTATAATATAAAATAATATTTAACATGAGATTTCTATAAAAATACATAGAAAAAAGAAAAAATATATTTTATAATTATGACTTACCTGTATGTGTATACAGTGTTTTTCGTTTTACTATACTGTACATATTTTATTACTTTTGTCTGAATGAAGTTTAGTTCCAATTATGTTATTATTGGATTGTTTTATCTTTATCTGCGACGATTATTAGCGTGTACCAGTGATATGTTACCACAACGGTGCAGTGCTAAAAGTGATCTCAAAGAAAGCGATCAACAACAAAACAACTAAAAAAAGGCATATTTAGTATGTTGTTGGTAGCCAAAATTTAAAAATGCATCGAAATGGGTAGAAACAGAGTACACAGGATTTTAGTTCGTTAGGGTTTAACCTGAGTAAATAATTTCCATAATTTTTTCTAAACAGTTTTTATATAAAAAATTATAGTTGGTCTCAAATTTAGCCTACAGTTCCCGATACAGTGTTTAACCTCGTAATTTATAGAGCCTCTTCGGGCCGTAACAAATGTGGTAATAACCGATGAACGATGATACACTATCGATTATGGCGTACGTTTAACGATGTTCTAAATCAGCCAAAAAAAAAAAAACTGAAACTATGGTTATTGACGTCTTTGTCATATTCAACAATTTATTTTATAGTTATTAAAAATTACCGACAATTGACCTGTGTGTATCAAAATAGTGGTAAATAAGATTTTAAGGTAGAAAAGATAAATTTCAGGGGGGGGGGGTCAGAACCCTTAAACCCTACCCCTGCGTACGCCACTGAATTATTGGTTAGTACTATAATACGTTTGGGAACCACCTCTGTAGTTGTGAACTGTAGATAATGTTATAGTGGTATACGGAATAGAATTTGTATTCGAGTACGATATTGGATAAAGTAACAAGCAATAAAGTTATAATATCGAAGGTACTATTACCAATAATACTATATGTAATATGTATATATATTGTATTGTACACTGTATAGAATGTTGTACCAGTCGCATTCAATAAAGCCGTTCGTAATAGTATCAGTTGCACTTAAACAAATTGCATCGGAACGATTATTCCAGCGATTGGTTTCGACCAAAAATACTGATTATAGCTGGGATGATGAATGCACACGATCGTTATAATATGATTTCCGGATTGTGGTCTGAGTAAACATTGTTTTGAGCGCAATGGATTTACCGAAATATTTATTCAGCCAGTGTACACCGCGTTAGTAATAATTATGAAACGGACTTCGAGTACCAGCAACCACGTGCAAACGATGTCGTGTATAGGTGTAGTAATTCATTGATATAACAGTGATATTTATATGGTTTTTTGTATAATTCGGTACGTACACTCGCATTGGGATTATATCGATTTTACCGATATGTGCGAAGCACCGATTCCACCAGTCAGTATAGGTACGTATAGTTTCAAAACAATTTCGCCGGATACCAATTCTTATTTGTGCTAATACTGGTCACTCCTTAACTTTATCAGTTAATTAAAAATTACATTGACTTCATTATTTAACACTAAACATTATTAAATTGTACATTTTACCTGCATTTAATCATATATATGTACCTACTTAATAGTTCAAAATTACACAATATTACTCCAGAATCGTTTTATTTAAATATGATAATAATTACTCAACATGTCATATTATAATATATTTTGCAATGTAAATACTTCCCAATTTATTATTTTTTAAGGAAATTCTCTGAAATCAGCCATATAATATTATAATATAAATATAATCAAATTGTAGGTAGATTTTATTACCAAATAGCGTCTTTATCAATTAAAAAATGACTGACAAAATTACAATTTGAAATTTATTTATTTTTGGTAATTTTATATATTTTCTAATACTTTCCTAGTCCGGTTAGTTGACATATTTTTCGGTACAAAAATAGTTGTACTAGTTAAGCTATACTTAAAATTGGTGAAATCGATGGGTTAATTAACTGCTGCCTTTCATGATAGAATCTATATGTACCTACCTATTTGCCCCTAATAAAATTAGATCGGGTGGAATTGATGAAACACAATTTATATACATTGACGCAACTAGGAAGGATGCTTGAGTAAGTAGGAGGGGGGAGTTAAAACACCCCTAGTTTAATTTTGGCAACCCAAGCTAATTTGTTTAACATTTTCAAAATCAAGAGAAATATGTTTCTTTTTCGTATACATAATGTATACGAAAAAATATAATGTACCAACTTTTATCAATTATAATTAAAAGATAGTAAGTACCTACTCTAATTAATTGTATACAATTCAAAACAATAGTGTTATACAATAATACCTTTAAAAAATACAAACTTATTTATATTTAAGTACTAACGAAAACTTATGTAGAATATAACATTTTGAAAAATTAATCATTTTATTATTATATGCAAACAAATTGTAAATAAGAAACAAACCTACCTAACCCAACCTAACTGATATGTTTCCAAGATTATTTCTAAATAAAATTTAGATTAACGATATTTTCATCAGAATTTCCATTATGCGTATACATAGACATATAATATTATTACCTATAGGTGATCGTATATTGTATTCAAATATAATATAATTACACAAAAGTGATAACTCTGCAGCCACGGGCTCTTACAATAATTATTTATTTTATACTATTCAAATCTATGAAGAAATATTACATTTAACATCAACACCTCGAGAAAATGTATAGGTATTATACAATGATATACCTATCGTATTATATGTGTATGTATAATAAACATATTATTATTATGATATCGTTTGATTTTTTTATTTCTAATTCGAAAACGATTCAAGCCATTCGGAAAACACTTATACATATAAAGTTGTTCGACAAGCTTATACGCGTAATATTATATAATATAGGAGGAGTTGATGAATTAATATTATAAGACGTGTTTTAGTAGCCGTATATAATATTAGGTATGCGCTATATAGTCGTAATCTAAGGCCGTAAGAAGTTTATTGGTGTCGTTAAAATTTTATATTCTCCTGGGACAAGTTCATTGAATAAAAATAATATTATTACCTATAGTAATAATATGTATATTTGTTGTGTATGTATATGCAAATAAATTTAAAAAAAAATGAACCATTGTATGAGAAAACAAATTAACGATTTTTTATTACACGCACTCGAAAATTAATAACTATACGGAGAACATATTAATATTTTGTGAGATTTGACCGCGGGCGTACGCCTCGTTGTCGCGGTATATTATATGTACCTAGGTATATATACCAGCTGCGTATTATAATATACCTGTATCTGGAGTAGCTCGGCTAGAGCAGATTCAATCGGTTTTTATTATTCGACGGTAACCTACCTATCTACCCATTATAATATGTGTATTATAACAGGTACCTACCTACGTATAATAATAATAATAATAATATATAGTAGCCAACTGCTCTATTCGTCGTGTGATAATTTGCGGTTTAATTAACCGTCGAGGAAGACGCTAATCATCGAGATCCGCGCGCGGACGGAATATAATACGCTGTTGTTGTTGTTGTTGGTTGTTGTGTTTTTTTTCGCAACCACTTACCGCAATGATTTACGACCGTCGAAAAAAAAATTAAAAATTAAAAAATCAACCCGAGCGAACCGGTTTGAGCCGCGGCGGCTGTCGCGCATGGTAGTTTCGGATCCCATTTCGCGCTCGTCCTTCCACGCTGCACTACTGAGTGCCTATATAATAATAATACCATAATAATGTTTACCTCACGGTGTGTGTGCGCGTGCGCGCGTATACACGTCTTGTAATGTATTATTTTTTGGTATGTAATTTAAAACGGATACACACACGCATAATTTACCAGTAAACAAGCTTAGGACGACGGCGGAAAAACCTAAACATATTATTTATTTTTTTTTTTTTTTATACGATATAATATAACGCGTTTGGTGGATATCCGATGTAGAGCAGTACATCGGGAAATGCACGGCCGATTACTACAATAAGTTAAATATTATGTACTTATCTACGTACTATCATAATATGATAACTACAAACTTTTGCTTTAAATAATACGGCGTGGACGTATGAGACGTGTATTTGAAAAAAATTTGCAGAGAACACCAACGCAATATTATCGCATAATATTATAATACGTCGTAGGCACTTCATATAGTGGTTTCTGCAGCGGTCCTTAAACGCATTTACCGACCGCTTGACCGATAGTTTTCGAATTCGGTCTTGCACCACACACTTTCGCTGCACACGCATTATTGTACAGTATTAATAATAATAATACAAATAATAATAATATTATAATAGTAGGTATTCATCATTAACAGCGGCAGCGTCGTCGTTAATATAATATAATATTAATAGGATTATGTACGCGCCGCGCATAGTGTTTATGTAGATTTATGTAATGAAACGGTTATCGGAAGAAAAATAAACGTTTCGTCGACAAACTATTAATAATTACACCTACTGTCTGTCGAACGGCCGTATAATATAAGCCAACCCGACGTTTCGTTTAAAAAAATGAAAGAGAAAAAAACGAAAACCGGATTGCCACGAAACTTCAACGATCCTAATTGTACGACATTAATAAATGTCTATAGTAATTTACGGTGAAATTATTAGATTCTTAAAATGTATTATAATAATAATAACGTGTATAGTCGATAACTATTTGTTTAAAATCATTGATAAAAATATCGCTCCGGGAAAACACTTATACGATAATCCTGTTTGTCTGCTGTCCGAGACACCGCGGCAGCTTCGGTGTACACCGTGCACCTCACGATAATAACATAAACCGACCAAAACTGTTATTTAATTTTTTACAACAAATATTATTATAATATTAATATACATATTTTAATATTTATTGAAATTATAATAATTTACCGTTATAAGGAGGTATACAAACTCGTGTGCAATTACGAAAAAAAATTGTACTCACGTCATTTATGCGTATTATAATATTATTATTATTACTATAGTTCAAAACCTATATGATGTAGTCCTAATAGTACGGTCTGTGCAATATAATTGGTATAATACATTTTAGGTACATGTACTTATATTTAACCATTAAATAAGATAATATTTTGGAATAAAGTACCTACCACCCACGAATAAATTAAGGAGTATAAAACCTTTCTTCAAAGAATGGAAACTTCCCCTTACGCATACTTCAAAGTTCAAACAGAATATTATATGACATATAGAAGTATCAATCATCCGAGCATGAATAGGAAACACTCATTTAACACACTCTTTTCTCATCACCAAATAATGGCCCTAGCAAATACGACACGTTTAGAGAATCCTGACGTTTACTAGAACTATACGAGTACATTGTGATTAGAATGATATTATGCCCTAATACGTCGAAGAACCTTCACCAACAACGATCAACATCAATCCGACAAGATCTGAACGAATAAAACACTGAAGCTATTTAACTGTTTTCAACAATAATTATAATATGAACTTAATCAAAAAACTGTAAATAACTAGGTACCAACTGTGAATAATTTAATTTTTGTCTTATCTACAACTTATATATCATGTAGGTATACTAAAAGTTGGCTAATAATCCTAGATGTTTAAGCTTTAACAGTTACATAAAAAAAAGTAATACCTGATAATAATATTAAATCAAACAAGAACCACTCAATTAGAAATTAGAATATCATTTTACAATAATGTTTGTAGATTTCACGTGCCAACCTGCGTGTGTATAGGTACAATCACGATTCGCGATGATGAATGATTTATGTTATTTTTATATTAAACACTGATTGTTATCATTATTTTTTTCAGGTCGTTGGATACGTTATGATAAATGACAAGCTGTTCCGAACACACGACACAACGTGTTGTTAGGGATACAATCCGTTTATGTTTTCATTATTTAAAGTTTATAAAACGTTTGCTAACGATAAAAATTTGTACATATAACAATAACATTGGATATTAAAGTTATAATTTGTGCAACGACCATAAAATCATTTAAATAGATTCATCTCAAATTTCTTTGAGCATGAATGCTCTAATACTGAATAATATAATATAAGACTTAATAACATTCCGATTTCTTTTATTGAAGTGAAACTTCTTTACTATAATAATATGTCACATTTTTCCGTTAAAGACGAAACAATTTGGAAAACACTATCTTACGAAATATTAAATATTAATTTGAAATAATATTATGTTTTACATCAAACGTTAATGATATTATATTCGTATACAATATACATATATAGAAAACTGCAGAGCATATACAAGTTAGAAAGTTTAAAGTTAAGTTACCTACTATAAACTTAGTTACATAACGAGTTAGTTTTTTTTCTTAACTTTATCACTAACTTAACCAATTTATTTAAATGCATTCGGTGCAAATAAGTCAATCAATTTTATAGTCGAGCAAAGTTAATTTATTTATTTATCCTAATTTATAAGCCCCATCGTCCATTGATTTAAAATTGTTGCTTGTTTTGTACAAACTATTACTTTTATGAAAAAAATAATAAAAATAATAATAATCAATATTATTTATAATGTTGTATTTATATCGTATTGTAGAATTTACTAAATCGTAAATAATCAAAGTGTTGAATGCACTATTTCTATTTTTCAATTGGGACCAATTTAACATGTATATAAACACAGCTTCATTTAAAACTTTAAGCTTTAAAGCTTCATAAAAGTCACATCAAAATATACTCAAATTTTTTCATAATAACACTAATGACTTAATTTGACGTACGTTTAAAGAGTAATTGTTGCTGTGATATCTAAATATTACCTATAACTTTTCTTAGTATGGTCTATATGAATTCTATCTACAGAAATTGGAGGCCTTCCTTTTTAATTTTCTGTTCATTGATGGTATTATTAAAATATCATTGTCATATATTATGTACTAAGCAATTTATTTTTATAATTTGTTTTTTCGTTTACCTATACTTTTACCAAATTTACTTATTGGTTTTGTCGTAGATCATAAATATTCTATTAAAAAAAAATTTAGGAAAGTGATTTTTAATTGTGTTGAATTATGTTTTTTGAGAGAAAGAAAAATAGTATATAACTTTAAACATAAAGTACATTTTTCTATATTATCTTAATTTACAGAGTTAAAAAAAAATTGGTAAACTTACCCGGTCTTGGACTTATATAAGTGATGTGATATACTGCTTAATATTTTTATAAAGATAAATTTAAAGTCACATATTCAACTTGATTACATTTATTAAACAACATATAACTATAAATCTCCATTTTTTTACTCTACCTTAGATTAAAAAAAATTAACAATTTCAATAGTACATGATACAGTTTAAATGAAATTTAAAAGACATTTAAAATTCCATGCATTTAAAAGAAGATTGAAGACATTATTATAAGATAAGAAGCTTTTAATATTCTTTATGAAATCTTTGAAATGTATTATTTATTTTTATTTGTATGTGCAAAATACGAATTATAAAATAATGAATGTTTACCATACTTCAACATTAATAATCATGTAAATAATAATATGTGATACGTTAACTGTTAAAGAGTTTCATACCATCATTTAAAAAAACCAAAAAATCATAATAATAATATTAAAATGTATTATAGTAAACTATTCAACTAGTTTATTATTCACAACACCTAAAATATTAATAATAACCAATAATTATAACTATGGCCATTGACCATCATGCTAAAATCATACGCTATAATTATTGAAATACATTAAATAATATTGTAGTTAAAATAATATTGTAAAATAATATGGTACTTATAATTGTAACGTTAACATTGAGTTCCGTAATTGATTCAAGGTAGGCATCTAACTATACATCACCCTACAAAAACTTAAGTCATTTGTGGAAGTAATAGTGTATTATTAAATTAAGCCTTCATTCATGATATCAACTTTTAAGAAAGGAAAGAAAAACATGCATAGTTATTGCCTATTATAGCTATAATTAAAGCTAGCTTACCGTAACTATTTGTTTTTTTAATAATGTAATAATATATTTTAAATTAATTGAAAATGTGATAACTGCACTATTTGTAACAGATAACAATAAAAATGTGTATAAGTATTATTTATATGCAATGATTAGGGTTAGATATGTGAGCAATTTAAAATTTGCTTTTAATAATACAAATCACAGTATTTTTATTTTTTAATAAGTAAGTAATATGATAGAATAAATGGGAAATTTATAGTATGGGAAGTTATACACTTTTCATAAATAAAATTATATTTTAACGAGTTGTATTGGGTAGTGTGATTCTTTTTATGTGAATAATAAATTATAAGACCGAAAATATAGATTTTAAAACGTGGGTTCATGATATTTTTTGGTACTGAATTATTTAATAGTAACTCAATATTTTAAAGTTTTAATAGTTATAAAACACGATTCATCATTATTATTATTGTAAAGTGCAAACATAAAATTGATCATTAATTTTTCAATAAAATCAATAGATACATATTATTAAATATTAATATTGTTGTTTTATATAAGACTCTATTTGATTGTAATATCGTTATTATAAAAAACACTTATATAGTAATCGTATTAGTTTCATCGTCCAACTACGGTTATTACTGTAAAAAAAAAACTCATTGTGTTTAAAATTGTATAATAATAATATATAACAATTATTATTATTTGCAACGTGGTCTAACGTCGGCGGTTCCTGCAGTCGGTTATAATTTGTTTATAATATAATTTTTTCACACGAAACAAGACCGCAAGATTGAATTATTTTTTTACTCCAATTTTTTTGCCCGTTATCAGTGTGTAACACACGCATAAGTGCAAACACCGAAATTAGCTCTCTATAATATATATATATATATAATATATAGGAAACGGAATCGAATTAGTGTCCTCAGTATACTCCTCAGTGCGTAGCACTGTTCGAGCTATGCTTGAGTACAATCACACATCAGGAATATATGATTAATTTTTAACGTCCGTGTGGGAAGCGCTGCCTCGCTCACCAACAATTTGACAAAACGGTTCTTATATATTATACTACGCACACACACACACACACACACACGAGATCAATAAAATTCAATTTCACATTTCGCCCGAATTCTGCAATCGGCCGTCATTATATATCGGCCATCATCCATTTGTCGTTGATCATGTTTTTATCCCGCTAGAAATATTCGCATTTCAATTTAACCCCTCGGTATAATATGAGGTCGACCTGCGGGGAACGAGGGGGTAATCGCGGGATGCAGAATATAACGTCTGTCCTCGGTCTACGGATATCCGTTTGTTGCGTTGCTATTTCCATCATTGCTCCGCAGTTTTCGTTGTTTTTTTCCTTTCCCGAGTGTGTGTGTGTGTGTTTTCGGTTTACCCGAAATAAAGGGGAAGTATATTGATCTTTTCACCCTAAGTCTGTTAAGTCTGTTCTGTACATTAAATGCAATGAAAACTCCAAAATGTTTAGATCTAATAATATGAACAATAACATAAAATGGTATTGTTTTTTTTTATTTCTTATTAAAAAAAAAAAAACAAATACGTTTCTCTGTTATTACCGAGGGAAAAATAATTATTGGTAGTTTATCCAACAATATTGGATCACTTACTATTTTTCTCATCTGCTCTGTAATATTGCTCGATGGAAAAACAAATTATATTGTTTTCAATATACATATACGTAAGTTAGATCAGGAATCAGCATTGGACATTTACTTGCAATATTAATTTACTTTTACCAATTTTCGATTTTCAAATTGGAAATATTTCAAGCATAATAATATATGATTATTATTTTTACAACTACTGGGCATAACAATATTTTCGTCAAAATTTAAATGTTTGTATCATAGGTAAATTGAACTAATAATTTTCATAGTTTAGGAACTTAGGCTCTGCATATTTTGATTGTTGCTTGATCACCTTTCATATTTATATATGATTTGAGCCAACAGTAGCGAAGGGAAAATTATTTTGTCTTGTGGTGGTGGGAGGGAGGATATGGGCTGATTTATTATCCTACTATTTGATCATTAAAAATGTAATTTTATAATTTCAATTATTATAAATATTTTAATAAAATGGTCATAGGGGGATCTAACCCTCTCAACCCCCCCCCCCCACCCCCACCGTTTGACTGCTACTGGCCCATACTGATATTCGGAAAATGTCCTTGTATGAATAAATTATAAGCAATAGACCTAAGTACCACAATTATATACAGTAATAATAATATATTTATCGACATTGCAACAATATTATAATATAATAATATTACACTTATACCTACTTACATACTAATAATATAATAATAATACATTAATACATTAATACGTGAACATTGCCGGTGAATAATAATACCGATCGATGCTTGGTGTGCCATATCAGCTATAAGGCTGCAGAATAAATGTCAGCGGTGTGGCAGAATGTCCGGAAAACCGATAACGATATGATAATATAATAGCAATATTAATGCAAGGCCAGAGGTTCTTCCGACGTTCGTAAACATGGCACGTTCGAATCACGGCGTCGCACGGGTGGAGGTGTAAAGGAAAAGTCATTCGGTATGGTCGTCGACGGTTGGAAATATACGTCGCGCGTGATATACACTAAAACGTGTATATATGTATATACAATTTATTATATGTATATAAATATTATATAGGTTAGGTTAGGTTATAGTATATATGGCATATAATATATAATGGCGTATCCGTCTTCAATAATGGCGGCACGGGACGACGACGACGTCATGGACGTAACGTTTGCGTCTATAGTATTTACTATTGTCTGGCCCGTGAATATTATATATAATATATTATTATACAGTCGAGGAAAATATTATATAATGTCGAAGCTGCACGCGTTATATGCTCCAAGTTGACAATATTTTCATCAAATTGGTCGGGTTAGGGTACCTACCTATATAATATCACGTGCGAGCATGCGACGTAAAAAAAAATCGTGTTCACCTGTCGCATTATCATCATCATCATCATCATTGCGACGCTCTCGCGAGTCGAAAACTTTGCAATCGTCGTAAAAATAATATTATTATTCCTTGTAAAAAAATACTATACATAGGTAGGAAGTACATCTTCCTCGGTTTTTTTTTGGGGGGGAGGAGGGGGGTAGGACTAGAAGTTAAAAACGAAAGAGTTAAGTTTACTAAGCTTTTGGGTTAAATAATTACTATATATATTGCGTTGTGATATTATTAAGACATGACGTCTATCGGATCATGGATGTAATGGTAAATGAACCGCGTTATTTATACCTACGTTGTTATAACCTTCCCGAATATATTAATGTTTTTTTTTTTCTTACTTTTAATAGTTGTCATTATAATATTATAGTTATTCTTATTACTACTGTGAAGTCAACTGGAAGCCATTTATTTAAAAATTTCTCTTTTTACGTATCAATGTAGTTTTAAATTTAAAAAAAAACCGAGCCCATAGGTACTCCTAAGACGTGTTCTCAGCCGTAGTAAATTCAATAAATATAATTTATGAATCAGTAGGTAAAAAGTTTTGTTCCTTCGACAACCGAATCTCAATAATTGCTTGTATTCTCACTTAGTGTTAAACATTTTTAGCACGGTTCGTGGCTGTTTAAAATTAATGCCTTAAGTATATACACTTCATTAAAATTATTCGATAAAGCCATACAGATGTAATAATATCATGACGTAGGTATACTTGATCTCAAATTCGGTGAAGTCACTCTGTATAGTAGATTATGAGTGTATCTATAAATCTCAGCATTGAGTGGGTCACTGTAATATAGATGTTAAAATATTTGAATTCAATAATAAATCATAATATTCATTGTGATTCTGTTCAGAGATAGAGTGTCAGTGTACATTTATAATGATATTTTGTAATTTATTTATATTACTTATAGGTATAAAGTAATTTATGTTTCCATTACTACAACTTAAGTGGTAGGTTAGGGAACTATTTTTTCCAAAAACTTCGAATACGTATATTTTATTATTTATGATTATAATATTAAAAGTATCATATTTCAAATTCTTACTTTTATTTATTATTTACATATAACTTAAAATTCAATACTACGAATGGAGTGAATAGGTCCATGTTATAAATTGTTTAAAATCAATCTAAATATTTTTTAAAATACATTGTGCATAGAAAATAATCATTCATCATAACGGAATATCGTTTCAAGGACAATAATTTATATTTTTGAACTACAAAACAATAAAGAAAATTGCTTATTTTTCGTTCCAATTTTGTCAAAATTGGAACTTTAAAATATGTCTAAAAAAGATTATTTCCTTGTAAGAACCTAAGATTAAATTTTCAAGCATCAGCAATTAAACATGAAAAGATTTAAATATGTAAATTTTTCTTCACATGGTGTAAAAAAAACTAAAAATTCATAAATATATTAATATTTTATACGAAGAAAGGTTACATTATATATTATAATATAAAACAATAGTAATATTATTATACAATGGTAAAAAAAATGTATAATTTATTTAATTTTTTTAATGTACAAAAATAAATATGAAATACATTCTTCATTAGATAAAAATTTAAACAATAGTTAATTTATGTTTTATAAAAGCACAGTAGGTACCTAATGATTTTTAACGTGTAAAAATGTATGTTAATATTAGCAATTAGCATCATTATGCGTAGCAAAATATTCTGTTCTTCGACAGCAATCAGCGTTTCATTTATCTCCAACAAATGAAAAAAAATATGGCAAATTCAATTATGCCCCAACTGGTCATTTTGATTTAAAAATATTTCGGTAACGTAATTACCCAATGGGACAAATCTACTATTTTATAGTGTTATTATCTGGTGGATTCTTTTTTCGAATTTATTATGTACATTGTTTGACAAAGAATAGCTTATTTATTCTGTTTACTGGTTAAAATACTCGTGGAAAATCTAAAATTGTCAACCTCTTGTAGGAATAAATAACGAAATGATCAAAGGTTCTGAATATAAACTAATAAATGAAAAATAATATATTATTATAATAATAATATATAAGTTGTCGTGAAATGATATACCTATTCTAAATGAAAAAAAAATATTATGAAATATTATAGTACAATTTATTATTAACTAATAATCGCATTATACTATCAAAGCGTGTACATTGATACTGTGATAGTTTATTCAACAAAAAACACTATATTTATATTTATACAAGTATTCGAATATTTAAAAAAAATAATTTATTTTTGGTTAGAAATACAAACATTGCATAAGATTTTTATAAATTATAATATCAATGAATCCCAAACAACTATTCAATTGATGGTGGTTTTTGGATACTTTAAGTCTTAAAATTTAAGACACCATTAAAAAAAGTACAGTATATTATAATATAATAGCATATTGTGGTCGTGTAATATTATTATTTTGGATCGTAACATTTTTTAAGGCAATAATATGACAACGTTAAATACATTTCGATTACGTTTTTTACGTTTGCTAGAAACCTCTGGACATTTATCGGGTATATTATTAAGGCCTTATTATATATATTATTTATCACATTAATTGTTCATCTAAATATATTTAAATAATACTTTGTGAATGGAAGGAAATTGTTGTGAATAGTACAATCAATAATC
>NC_042495.1:9607731-9672318 GCF_005508785.2 Acyrthosiphon pisum | reverse complement strand
ATTATGCCTTATTACCAATGCTCCTTTGTACGTTAGCAACTTCGCATTAAATAATATTATAATATTATAATTATTCCAAGACATTTTTGCACTAGCAGCATAATGTTAATTACATACAATTTTATACAAAAACTTATAATCACCTTAATTGGTGTATATAAATCCTTTTTCCATAACTCTTCCTGAAATCCAACTCGTCGGCTTAAGAAGAAATACGCTATAGAGACATTCTTAATATTTAAACGTGTTTTTCCTAAGCGATTAAATAAATCTTTAAAAAAAAAAAAATCACATTTACAGTAGTTTCTATAGACCCCATTCAATCAAGAAGGACGTCCATATATCTTTTATGTATACGTATTATTGTATTTAATGTATAATATAGATATTGTAAATATTCTCTTTTTAATACAAAAAAATATATAATATAATATACATTATAGGATATAATACATAAAACATAAGGCTTACAAAATATGTACAATGGTGAGGTAATTATATTTACAATGCATTGTTATAGCTCATAGTTTTGGTTAAAAGCAATCTTCATGCAACAAAAAATGAAACATTTGAAATAAAATAATGTAAATTATCAAACAATAAAAACACAACGAACAAATAGTTAAGAAAAAACTAATTGACAAAAAATTATATCTTTTTATACCAAAGACACAAATAATTGTTTTGAAACAATATAATTTATGAAGTGCCTATAGTTATTGTAACCTGAATTCATAAATTCATAAACAATAAATTATTTAAATAAAATATAGAGTCTTGCATATGAAAATATTAGAAATGTTTCTTATGACACAATAGTAAAAAATATAGTTAACATAAAACCAATGATATTAGGCTCCTCCCATAACACATTATTTTTGTTGTAACTATACTTCAAATGTATGAAAATGTATGATAGTAAATAAATTTACTTAGTTATAGGTACCTACTTAGTTATTATATTTTATTGTAAAATTTTATACCTACTGTTAAAAATATTTTACTAACGAAAAACGGGTCCTTAAAGTTATCTATTTATTAACAATGTAATATTTTTTGGGATCGTTATAGGTATGGTTTTATATGAATATATTATTGTTTGGTATAGAGGTTTATGAATTTTCATAATATTTATACTGACAGCATTTAAAAATTATTATTTTAATACACATAATGATGATAATTATGTACACGTGCAACCCATATAACAGTAGCTATATTAATATAATTACTATTATAGTTGCACACATCGATTAAAAACATAAACTATGATAATATTGTCTATAATATGTTTTCTGAAATATTTTAATCGTGTACACCTATAACTATGCCTGAGTATTGTATATTTTATTATAATATAATAAGACAGAACTATATATTATTATGGACTTAATTGAATAAGTACCTAATAAGAATATTAATAACTATCCTTAAAAGATTACGTAAACACAGTTAGTATTGTTTGAACTGGAGGAGAAACATCAGCTGGTGTTGTTTGGATTACAAAATATGATATAAAAAGTTATTCACTCCACAATAATTAATAATGCTGTTAAGATACAATAACCAATTTCGGTCCTTCGCAATGTGTATTAATTAGTATTTTCAATATTAATTCCGACAAAATCGGTAAACATTTGGAAATAACTTTACATTTCCGAGAAAGTCTATAATTATTAATATAGTGGTTTTAATTAATACTACTTTCCCCTAAGTATACAGATGGAATCCATCACATATCTTTAGGGTTTTCAAATATTATTTAGGTATTATTTCTACAATTTTGCCTTAGTATCACGAAACCACAAACGTAGATATATTATACATAACGTGAATGCGTTATGCCTAAATCAATATCTAATAAAATATTAATGGTACTAGAGTACACGGGATAGGAATGGATCGAATGGGGCTAGCCCCCCCCCAAAAAAAAAAAGACATTTGAGGGCTTATCACTGGATACTGTCATTGATTACATAAGTACTATATTTATTTTGTAATCAATGTATATTGTATAATATTTTTTATTTGTGTTGTAAGTTATAACAAAATTGTTACCCCCCTCCCAGATCTGTGCTATGGATCCGTGGCTGCTAGAATGTGACTTCCATAATAACTGTACTGCCACATATCTATTAAAGTTGAATCAAATATTTACAGATGCATATTCAATATTTAGTAATCTACTTTTATGATAGTAGGTACGTATTTTCCACAAAGATATTGTTAGCAAAATGCAGCTCATTTGTTGAAATTCACACTTTTGATTTTAAAAATGTTGAACACGATATATGAATACCTATACTATATTTAAATAATATTATAGTATTAATAATATTAAAATGCAACTAAAATAATATAACTGAATTGCTAAAAATCGAGTATTCAAATATCATTCAAACATATATTTACAGATACATAGCTAGGTAATTTAGGTAGTCAATAGTTAATCTACTTTTATGATATTTAACGTAATTTCCACTACAACATTGTTAGTATTATAATGTAGTTCATTTATTGAAATTTAAACTTTTGATTTAAACATTTCACAATATTGACGTCGGACGCGGTGTATGCGATAACGTGTGAATATAATATTAATATTATTAGTGTGCGACTTCAATAATATAAGTTATAAGTTATAACTAACCTATATTTCCATTTACCATGGACATCTATAATGATTCAAACAGCTATTTACTACTAGGTACGTACCTAGTTATAGTAAGGTAATATAGTAGGTAGGTAATATAGTAGGTAATATAGTCTATTTAATTTGTGATAAGTATGTCTTTTTTTGTACGGATATTATTTACATACTACTAAATACGTATACAGCTTATTTATTGAAATTCACACTTTTGATTTTAACATTCCACAATTTTGATGTCGGACGCGATATATGAACATACAATATATACATAATAATATTATAATATGCAGTTAACGACATCAGACCACTTTTTTTTACATCTCTGATGATTTAAATTTTAACAGTACACTACTACTACAGTGATTACATAATTTGACGATGAAAACTGGGATCGTCGGAATTCGGTGGATAATAGCCCTCGTAGGATAAGCGTATAGTTAATCAAAACGTTACACTCGAGACGTGTAGGTATATTAAATACGATCATTTATTTTATATTTTTAGGCATCTCCGAAACAGGTCTATGAGATTTCGTAAGATGACCAAATATTACATACAGAGTGATTAAGTATTCAAACAGTATAAACAGTAATTATCTCGTAAGGCATTTAAGATTTTGGAAATATTTTTTTTTTCTACATAATCCGAAGTTATATACTCATTTTGAAAAATAATTATTTTTATCGTCATAATTTTGTTTGAATTGTTATGCTTTTTTGAATGACAGCGTGCATTTTTAATTTCATACTCTGAAGTCGAATAATTTCCTAAGAACATAAGTATACAAAAATGTAATTTGAAACGATTAGTTAATTAATTCTAAGTATTTCAACTTTAAACTTTAGACGGTCGGAGTCGAGTGGCCAGCAAGGTAACCCACACAATGTCGGTCCACTATTTCGCTAATTTAAACTTTAAATTATAAATAATTATAACTTATTAACTATTATTCGTTTGAAATTTGACCTTTACAATATACTGAAATTCTCCGAAAAAATATTTCTTTTCGGAATATGACATAAAAAATGTATGCGCCATCATTCAAAAAAGTTAAAACTTGAGAAAAAAAAACATCAAAATGTAATAAACGCGCGTTGTCTTGTTAAAAAAAACTTTAAATCGTCCGAAAAAACCAAAGACGTATAATAATAATAATAGAAAGACGTGGTAAAATACTTTTCGAGAAAATCAGTGTTTTGCGTTTCAAGAGGATTACCACCCTGTATAATTATAACTTATAATGTGCACACACTTCTCTATGATAATAATATTATATTATTATTGTTGTGGAGCAGCGCTGTATATTATGCTACTATTATGCTGTGTGTATAATAATATTTCGTATATTTTATAGAAATGGCGGGGCTAATCACACGGTGTCAAACGGAGATCTAAATTTTTCAAAATATTGGACTTGACTCTCGCGCGCACGACAACCGGTCCACGACTGACGCTCTTGAAAAAATTTCCACTTGTGTGTATGTTAGGATGATCGGTAACTCGGCCTGTATATAGTGTAGACATCGCGGGCTCACACATATTATAATGTACACCGCACCCGTTTTCCCCGACCAGACCGGACCCGATGGCCGGTAGCTGTATAGTCGTGTGTGCATTATAATAATAATAATTATAGCTGTACAGCACAGCGTACCTATACAAACGACGTCCGGTTTTGCTCTGGTCACGAGGGCGGCACGTCTAATTATTGTTGCCGGGCACACACGCGCGTGTGCATGCGAACGACGGCCGACAAAAACAAAATAGGTATCGTCGGAAATATAAAGCACATGATAATATTACAACATTCTGCATATATGTGATATTATTTACGATAATTATTATAATAATATTCAAAGAGGAGACGTCCTGCGCACTTTGGCGTGCCGTCGAGCTACTTTCGCGAATCGGAACAACCACTATATAATATGGGTACGCGCGCGACGCAAGATAAAAAATTTTTCATCCTATACCTATATGATAATATTAAAATATACCTCCCAAACCGTTTCCTTTCTGAATCGTATAAATTACTCGTATTTAGGCTCTAGTTGTATACAGAGTTGTAATGTGATTACCGCGTGCTTATCGTTGTCGAATTTCTGGTTTTTTTTTTTCTACGGTTTTCGTCATGTTAAATATGTTTTATACTTTTATGTAAACTGCTGCAGGTTCGATAGCTCGCCGACGACGAAAGCGCTAATCATACACTACGTTTTACGTAAATATTTTTTATATTATACCCACAGCCACCGCATAGGACCTAATTTTTGTGGGGGGGGAGGGGCGTAGCCTTAATTTTTTTTCTCAATCCATTTAACTGTGTGAACATTTTCCTTACTACTGTGTGAAATTATGATAATGATTCAATATATTATCGTATAATATTATATCATTATAACGCATTTATACTAACTACATTATTATATTGATCAACGAATTTAAATTTCGTTTTTATCAAATTTCCTGTTTAAATAATTACAAAGTAATGTTTTCGCTTTATGGTAATATTTGAATATTAAAAATAGTTTATTAAAAAATAATATTGAGTATCCTATTTAAATTTTGGTATGCATGCATATCTTTAGAACCAATAACGCAAATAAAATGAGACAAAAAGTATTATTATTTTTATAATTTAGGAATTTATAGTGTTCAATAATTAGGTCACCTGAAAAATGTTTGAGTTATAAAAAGTTTTTGAATAGTAAACAACACAGCTAAAATAACTCTGATGGGGAGTAGAACTTACGAAAACGTTCAAATCTAAGGAGTGCAATGTTTCTTGTGAATGTTTATATTTTTATGTTGAATTATAATATTGTGATTAAGGCATTTATGGCATTATTTTTGAGTAGGTAAGTACTTTACCTTATGCAAAACACATATAAGTATGTATGTACACATATTTTAATATAGTGTATGTATGTATGTATGTATGTATGTATGTATAATGTATGTGTATGCAATATGCATATATTATATTTTAGATTTTGAGCTGCGGAACGATGTTTTTCTTGATTTTACAATGACGTGTGTGTATTTTTTTTTTTATTTGTGTCTAGGTATGTACCTATAGACGATAATAGTAGTCGAAATAATTCTTTGATTATCAACTTCAGTAACTTTTCTGGAGGTAAAGTGAACGTCATTGGTGCCTTCGAGAGGTAAAAATAGAAAACCCCAACTATTTTTTCAAAAGCGTCGGAAAAAACGTAATTTTTTCTGGTTCAGAAATACAGAGTCGAAAACTCATCGACGTTACAGTACATTAGGAGTTAGGGACATTTCACTTAGTGATGGACGCAGTACAATTCTCAAAACTTTAAATTATTATCATGTGATTTGCAATGTGTTATTTTTACATCAAGGATTAAAAAAATTAAACTTGACAAATATTTGAGATAATTTGGCTTAATTTGTATATTTATGTAAGTTTTTCTAAAAATCCATTTTATTTATTTAAAATATATACACGAGAAAACTGTCGTACATGAAAATCTCATCACCTTGAGTGGAAACCAGACAACAAGATTATTATTCTGAATAGAAACACTCAATTTTTGTGATATATGTGACAAGTCATTTCTTAGAAGTGGCAGTTTAACAAGATACCGGCGATCACATACGGGTGAGAAACCATACCCATGTGACGTGTGACTAAATTGGTTAGACCAGTAACTATTCACAAGGACACATGAGGACGCACACGGGTGCAGCAATAACCTCACAACTTCTAGTGAACAGCTGGTCACATGTAATGCAAGGGTAAGACATCTCGACTGTGTGCGTCTTCCTGTGTCCCATCATCCCATCA
The DNA here is from genome assembly GCF_005508785.2 of Acyrthosiphon pisum. Lineage (NCBI taxonomy): Eukaryota > Metazoa > Arthropoda > Insecta > Hemiptera > Aphididae > Acyrthosiphon > Acyrthosiphon pisum. Next base: position 9,665,848 of record NC_042495.1, on the reverse strand, counting down.
GATTAACTACTGATATCTATGAACGACTTCACACATCACATCGGTACGATTTTTCACCCGTATATATTCGCCGGTGTCTTGTCAAATCACCACTTCTAGCGAACGACTTGTCACATTATATCGCATTGGTCAGGTTTCTTTCCCGTGTGCGTCCTCCTGTGGTCCATCAGGTTGGTGATATATGTGAATTACTTCAAGAACATAATATGTCATATAAGTAGAGATTACCACCAAAGTGCTGTTTTTTTGTCAACGATTTGTTGCTCACGTTGCATCGCCATTGGCCACCGTCTCTCGTAGCCTCGTCCTTAATAGTATTTGCTTACCACTGCCACCGTTGTCACCATCATCCGTATTTTCTCAAATCCTATTAAATAATAGATTCTAGGTCGATCAAAGGTTAGCAACGTATTATTTTTTTTAACAATATTAATTGTTTAATGTATATTACTCGTATATAATTCTAGTCCGTTACTATGGTCGTTATGGTTGAAACTATTAAGGTCACTAGAATATATTGACATCGCTAGGTTTTGAAGCCAGCAGTATTGTTTATACTATTTTATAATTTTACAAAATGTATATTTGGCTTTTTATAATTTTATTCAAGTGTTAGTTCGAGTGGAGCAGCGACAAATGTATTGATTTTACAATAATTATGTATGTGCGTGTGTGCGTGTGTGTGTGTGTTTTTTTTAATTATTTGTATTTATAAACATCACTATAAATAGTCGAAATAATTTTCAACTCCAGTGATGTTTCTGGTAAGAAATAGTGAATCTAATAATTTGTGCATTCGAAGTGTCAAATTATAAAATGCCAGTAGATTGACAAGACATTGGAAAAAACAAAAAAAAATTAAGGAAAAACAGGAATTTTCACCCAAAAACCGTTTTTGACAAATAGATTTTGTTTTTTTGTGTAACTTAGAAACAAATTCCTGTAGATACTTGAAATTGTCATCAAATATTTGTATTAATTTTTTATGCACGTCATAAGATTACTAAAACATTTTAACTCTTTTTGAGCATTTATAGGCATAAGAAATGTATGATTATTATTAGTTTTTATTATAAATATCAATAAATAAAACATCCACTGGGTGAAAAAGCTTGCATACTCAATACAAGGTTCCTCATAAGTTGTTATGAAAACAGTTATAAAATATTCAAGACACATAACATATTGTTATGTTTATTTTTATGTAAGCCTAAAAGCACGATATTTGTTTTATAAGCAATTTATGTTAGATAACATAGAATACAAAATATATGGAAGGGCTTACCGTATACTGTAATATATAGTGAATTGCAGTAATCAAATATGGAATACGCTTAGACTGCTTAGAGTGACCATTTTGAGAAAAATAAAATAATTTTTAACTTTTGGTTAACATCACTTTTAAATGTTCATACTATACTATCTTAACTTAATTAAGTCGTGTGGATAACATTTTTTAAATTGTAAAGTATAATAATGGTTCCTTATCAGTGAACAGTTTTAGTTAGGGATACAATTTATAGTTTGATGCGTTTTCCATTTAAATACTTCACTTACATATACGTATGTCCATTGTCCACCCGTAGAGTTCGAATGTTGACAAAATTCATCAAAATCAAGGATATTTGCAAATTATTTTGTAGGTATTAAAATTACATAAATTCTTACATTTTTATGGCTAAGGATTGAAAATTAAAAACAAGAAGTCTTATAGGTATTTATTAGTGTAACCGAAAAATCTGAACATTGTACAAACACAGTCATATTTAATAGATGTTTTAAGATCAAATTTGGACAAAATTAGATATTAAACGAAGAATAGAGATTTTATTTATTTTATTTATAATTTAAAAATATTATCATTATATACTATATAGACTGACAGACCGTCTTTTCTGAGAATTGTTATTCATATAATCGTAACAATAAATTTATGCAATTGAATTAAAATTTGACACATCCGTTGCAGTGGCCCATGACACCTAATGTACAGCAGAGTGATACCCACTTAACAACCATTTTTGTGTATTTGTTCATTTGTTTATTCGGGTGGATACTGTATGACCTAAATTTATATTGCGATGAAAGTGACAAATACGACAATATTTCCAATAAAATATTGTCAAATTTTAATAAATTGACAACATATCTTACAATAATCATCTTGTAGAATACACTCGTTTTTAGTGGTTAGCCCTTTGAACTTTCATCTATTTACCCCCTTCGTGCATGTCTTATTTCATGAAGATGACGTACAGTCTGTGTTTGATAGAGATATGTTATATAAAATAATAAAAGTAACCACTATAACACATAATATTATGTAATATGACCGAATATAATTGTTAACACATATTATAGACATCACAAGTATGAAATGTGCAGAGTTGTCAATCGGTCCGATTACATACCGTTTGTCACAACGTCACTCATACCGAGTACATAGCTGCAGTATATAAGATAATGTTATATATTGATAATATTAGGAATCACATGTTTTTTGGATTTGGAAAAAGCGTTAGCAAATTCGATTGGATGAAGTTAATTTAAGGTTGGCTTTAAAAATAGAAGAAATTAAAAAGGTACATTGTATTTAAAATATTTCGTATTCACTCGATACCATTGATTGATCGTTTAAATCAATGAATTAAGAAAAAAAAACTGTTTTTCGATTTCATTAGGTACTAATGTACTATATTCACTATCGTACAATATAGTACGCGTCTTTTGAAAACCGTTTTTGAATATTCACGCTCGCATGCTATCTGCCAGTTTACTTACACGTCACAGCGTTCTTATAATTGCACTGACCTTAATTTTTATCTCATGTACCACTAAATATTATATTCTATGCATGGAGTTTTTAAGTCAAGCAGGTTCTTCGTTTTTCAGCTGTTCGTAGTTACCAGTCCAACAATCGATCGCATAAAATGAAGAAATTATTATAAATGTATATACCAAATAGCACTTGTGTGTAGCTTTCGTGTTTCTGCAAATTACTACAAGCAACTGAGACTACAGGCGGCTTTTTTGTGATTTTTGTGATTTTCAATTGCATTTTAGATTCTGATCAGAGCATGATCAGAGGATGTTTTGGATTTTACAATGATGTGTGTTTTTATTTTTAAATTTTTTAATTATTGTGTCTGTCTGCCACTCGGTTGGGGCAGTTAAACTAATTTTCTTCAACAGTATCTTGTTCGATGGAAAATTTGATCTAGTTAGTGCATTCGAGAGGCCAATAGTTTTCAAAAGCGCCGAGAAAAACAAAGAAAAAACGAGAATTTTTACGGAAAATCGGTTTTCGACAAAATCGATTTTGGTTTTTGGTGTAACTCTGAAACAAATGAATGTATTCATCATACATGGCGCCTTCTAAAGACTTCAAGTGTGGCTTTAGCCCTACAATCCACAACCGTACGCTTGCCTATTAAAATTATGTATATCTTCCTAACCAAATACACCAATTAATATATTTTTTTTTTACTTTAAAACATATCCCTGTATCAAATTTATATTTATGTACGATTGTGAACTTTTCATTATCGAAATTTTATTTTTTAAATGAAAATTATTATTTATACGTTTAGTTTTTTACCGTTCACATTTTGTATTATTTCAATAAGCTTTTATCATCAATAGGCATTTTATTTTTATTTATATCAAATTATGATGGTAGTTTTTAGTATTTTGATATTTTTTATTATTTCGAACTGTGTCCTTCGTTAAATGTCGAAACCGTAATTTCGATTGACTTTTACCTATTTTTACAAAGGTACCAGGGTATTTTGTGCTATTCTCGATTTTTACTGGACCAGTATACGTGGTAAAATATAATTAATTAATTTTACGACGAGGTCAGGTCCCACCAAAAAACACAAAAATAGAGCTTTAGTCGAACCCGTATTTTAATTAATATTGTTCCCTACCGTTGTCTGTAGAAAATGTCAGTCTGTACTCTGTACACACACACATATATGTATATATATATATATATATATACAATCATTAAAACAGAACGTGACTTTTAGTCCGTTTCCAATAAAAATAAACAGCAAAATCATTGGAATTGAAATCTAACTGTAAATATATGTATATGATATATTAAAAAAAAAAGTCATTATGTTTCGAAATTACATCACTTCGTTCAAGATAATTCGAATTTTTTTGACATGTTTTATGTAATACAATATGATGTTATAAAATGACCAAATATAATATGCTGGAAGTATACTCCATCATGCACCTAAAAGTAAATATATATAATATAATCTAGTCACAGTACATAAGTATATTATTATGGTTTCTTGTTATAACTTATTTATTTTAAAATAATGGATGCTCTAAATTAAAATAAACATACCAAATGGTTCAGTTCTCGAATATTTTTCAACGAGGCAAAGTTGAAACTATAATATTTTGTGGCATTCTTATCAGATTGTAATAAATGTTTGCAAAAATCCTACATCATCATAATAACTTTATAATCGGCCGGAAGATAATCTAAAGAACATTTGAAATAGTTGCGTAGTTATAAAATTTGGTACCAAAACTTGTTTCCATTGTCCAAAGTTTATTGATTAGCCACCTGTATTATTGTCAAGGATTCGTAGAATCCCGATCGCCATCGGAAAAAGTTTTTAAGCTAGTAGGATTTTTCAAAACCCCCCAAAAAAACTTTGTTCGTGTATAAATGGTTAGCCTGAAGATCCAATACGGTAGTGAGGATTAAAGTATTTAGTGGGTATTTTTGTTAGGAATCCAAGTCTATATAATGGAACAATTGTCTTATGAACTTTTGGTTATGGTCGTTTTATAAACTTTTTGTAGAAGTCAATGAAAGCGAATTTCTCGGTATCCGGAAAACACAAAATGAAATAAGTATAATACGTTTTTAAGCTAAATTTGTTCGACTGGTAAAATTATGAAATAATGAAAACTATTATCATATTTAATATTTAGTTTTAGTTTGAAAACAATATACTATATTATTATTATTGATTTAAATCTGTTATCTAAAATCATATTCTTAACATTATGACATTGTGAATGCATTTATATTTTACATCAGATAATTATATATAATTTTTGGATAATATGTCAGTGGATTTCATTAAAAATACCCAAAGGTAAAAATAATAACTAATCTTTCATAACCATATGAAGTTGAGTAAATGACTTGAGTTTAATTCTGATAATATTAGTCTCATAACTCATAGTAAATGTTCCTAAACATGAAGAATTTATAAGACACACTATAATTATTGTGATTACTTAATACAATTGTGTGACGAAAAATAAATATACGTTCAATATTATTATAATTTCATGAATAAAAAAAATATTATATTGTATTATAATATCTAGCGATGGTAACTTTCCTATATGCATGTTTTTTTGTTATAATTATTGTTTTATATAGATCATACTATGACAGACAATCAGTGTGAATATTGTGAAGAAATAAAAGAAACCATGATGTAAATATAATTTATCCAATATATTATAAATTATATTGTTAATATTTTTAATGAGCTTATATCTTAATAAGCTTCTATCTCAACTAGTGGGTAGGCCTGTAAGGATTTAATATGTGGGTAGAAAGGGAATTACCCTATGGTTCAATCGAGTTATGATTATCATTTTTCATTCCATATGGATGATTTTTATAATAATATACGTAGTAATTATTATGAAATAAAAAAACTGCCCCGAGGGATCCCAATTCAAACATGTGGATACTGGATACGCAGTGTATAACACATGTCGTAGGAAGTATGAGAATTTAGTGTTTTTCAAAAAGCCTTGACACTAGATACAGATTATTAATTAGCCCGATTAAGTTTATCCAAAGGTAATTAGTATTTTTGGAAAATTTTGAAATTAAAAATCAAATATAACAGGTAATATAGGATTAATAGGATATAACTGGTACCTATTTTTTATTAAAAAAAAAAAAATTAATTGTTTATTTTAAATTAAATTACTGCACAAATATTGTAAGATTATTAACTATTTTATTTTTTAATATATTAATTATAACCTAACAATATTTTTTATTTATATATTACATACAATTAGACGTTGAAGTAAATATTTTATTTTATTAATTTTAAGTTTATTTTAAATGAACGTATTTATAATAATAAACTATTTAATATTATATTATTATTACATCAATACATTAGTTACTATAATATTTTCTTAAATTATCGTACCTAATAGACTTATGTCCGTATGCATAGTCAATTTGTGTGTCACATAAGACATGTTAAACTATGTCTGGTGTGACACACAAATTGTGTATGCATACAGGCATTAATATTAAAGAATAAACACACAGTGGAAAAATTTGTCAGAATCCGTGCTAAAATCGATTATAACTGATGTTGATTAAAAGGAGTTGTAAAATGCTGAAGTTAATGAATCTAGAAATCTGTGTAGATAATATAGAAAATTTGAAGAATACATAAACAATTAGAAACGTATTGACTGTATAGAATGTAAGATTGGAGAGCCTGTTTCAAAAGGAGAGATTCTAGCTGATTGTTTTGAAGCCAAACAAATATGTATTTGCTGTTCATGTAAAACAAATAACAATACAAAAAAAAAATTCAATAATACGAGTAGTTGCTTTCAAAGCACATAAGACAGCTGAGAATAAAATATGACAGAAGTAAGTGACAAAAAAATCCATTAATTGCAATTGGACAATATCATGTTTTAACCATTATTCCAAAAGTACATTAGACATACGAAATATGATAGGAAAAGTTGTTAAATACAAAAATAATGTTTATACAATCTGGACATTATTCGGTATTATCACTTCATGTTTATGCAAGAATATTTCAAAAACAATTGAAGTTGTAGAAGTGGTAAATAAATAATCAACATTTAGTGAAAAGGTCTTACCAAAAATGTTGATGTACGACGTTATGAACAAAACCTGCATTGTGCTTGTAAAAAAAGATAAATATTGTGCCTCAAAGTAAAAATTTAAATATTAAATATATTCGTTAATTTTCTATTACAATAATTTAATTACATAGGTACTATGCTACCTAATTATAAACAATATTATGTATTTTTTTTATTATATTTTCCATTATAACAAGCAAATTATAAGTTAAATGTGTTATCAAACATACACATATTTTGAAATTAATCTAAAGAAAACTAGAAAATACAAAAATACAAAACTAGAATAATATTATAAATCATTTTTTTTTATAATATAGTTTAAGGACAACTAATAAAATAATTAATAATTAGAATATATTATGTATTCATATCAGGACTCGGTTGCTATAGAGAATAGCTAAACTATTATCGTATTTTTAAATTTTAAATTTATATTAATTCTGATTAAAGAACTCGTTTATCTTCATTTTATTTAGATTTTTTATTAAAAATAATTATTTCACAGCGACTCATTAATTTCTCTGTTTACCCTCAAGGAACTTTCTCTTTTCAAAGCTAATGGTTTTCTATAAAAAAGGTTGCACGACTACGTGTAGTATCTATATTTAAAATGTTGTCGTTTTTCTACCTACCTACTCTTCAAATACGTTTTAGTGAAATATGTTAAAAATAATCCAAGTCATAAAATGATTAATTTTGAACATCAACATAACTGTCGTCTTTTTTACATCATATATACAGCTTATCATTTACTATAATATGATCATTTCTATGTTATAATTATTACGATTTACGTTTTAAAACAATAATTTGAATAATTTTTTCAAAATGTTTACGAAGTATATCATTTGTCTGAGTAATACAGTTTAGCTGTCACTTTGTTAATACCAATAATATAGGGTTCAGATAAGTGACAGGTAACCATATAAATGGTTGTCGTAGGTACCTAATAATTTTTTTCCGTGTCCACGATATTATGTGTTAATTAATTTTAGCCATATTAAAAATATATTTTTAATCTATGTCGATAGTGACTGATAAGTATTTAATAACGCCCGTCGTATGTATAATAGAGATAATCTAAGGTAGGTACTAGAAATAACCGGATAACATAAATGATGAATACCATAATATTACTGAAAACAAAAAAACCAGTTGTTATGACTTATATTTACAAACGAGTCTCCTTTGTGTTAACACAAAAACAATTAGGTATCGTATAATAATATAATATTTCAATCTAGATTGCATCTGAACATGTCTGCAGGTCGGTTGCACGTTAAGTCAAAGTCTTAACGCAGGAAGCAAAACAATTTGAGCGTCAGTGCCCGTGACTTTCCATGGTGCACGAAACAGAGAACGGTGGCAAGAATTTGCTGTAGAATAATTTTTCTAGTCGGACATAATATTATATTATTCCACCTGAGAGTGAAACAATTATTGTAGTGCGATCGACTAAGCAAGTTCGGAGAAGTCTGCAAACGATTTGTGAGGAAAATAATATTTTCTGTAGAGTTGATGTCTAAGCTGGACATTTTATAATATTCCATACATGGGAAAGAATAAATTGGAATGAAATCGACTCCGGCATGTATATAGTAGTCAATTTTAAAGTTTCATGATAAGTATAATCATAACTTATAGTTCTAATATAATATAATGTGACAACTGTCAACAAAAAATGTTGTTAAAGTGGAGCGCAATATTAAAAATATGTACGTATAATTGTGTCAATAGTCGGTCCGTTGACAAAGCATTAGGAGGTACACATCCATATATTATGTTATCCCTTTGATGTCGTCTGAAGACATGAACTGTAATACGCCGAATTCCGCCTCAGAGGATTTCGACTGTCCACCGATGACTAGAAATTACACTTTGACTAAAAATATCCAAGTGATTCCGTCTTAAGTCGAGATTGAAACCATATCATCCACCTTTTGATTTCGTAACGTACAGCTAACTTCACGTACTCCTCCCACGTCACTCTGAAATATCGAAATTTATAACAACTTCCAACAGATGCGTCGAGATTTGTAAGAATTTTCGTGTGCACCCTTTATCCACAAACCACACTTTTGATTGTGACGTGGTTCTGTAACTTTGAATTTGGTATTAAATGATAGTTGTTTGGGATAATTCGCGAGTTCACTTTCAGAAATTGTTGGATTGGATCGGCAAACAGTTAAACGTTAACGTCGTTACTTATGGTACCGGACGAAGAAATTTTGTAATCGTCAAACAAAACGTTTGCGCATAGTCCAAGCGTTTTCTGCGTCGATCCAGTGAGATGATTGTTGTATTTATACATACGAGTATGCGTTCTGTGTACACAATCTGAGACTATAAATTTAAATTCCCAAAACGGTGTGCGAATATAGAATAATTTTGTAAATTGCCGCAGTGAGATAAAATGTTGAATTACCTATATGGACATATTATTTATTTATATTATAAAGGTATACCTATTTTTTAGGTACTACATAATATATAATATAAATATTGAATATATGTATACAGATATATTTTTTATACATTATGTTGTACGTAATACGCATGAACAATGCACACCATAATATAACCTCTAATGAATATTTGTATGTACGAATAAATACGATTAATTTAGTATCATGTTTCATACCACTGCTGTAACTTATACAATTATTTCAAATATTTTTACATCGACATAGCTATTGTATAACAGTTTTGAATTATTATTTTAGAATTAACGTATACTATAATATAAAATATAATATATTATATTATATTATTAAATATATTACTGACATATTATTATCTTAAGATGTGTAATTTGTTATTGTGTATAGGTAGGTGTTATATTGTAATTATAAAACAATTACTTTAAAAATAACTTCCACTGCAAATTGGGCTGAGTTACATATTTAATAAATTATGTTTTTGTTAAGTAATCAATATGTCATATATAATATTAATAAAAGCCATTCACCAAAACCTTATTGTAAAATTTTTTTATGCCATTTACAAATTGCGACTATATTATGACGTACTTTTGGTTATTTGCTATTGATGTAAAAAAAACTCACGAGGAACCATCCTATTGAATATTCAATCTTTCTGACCAAGGAACAAAAAAATGTTTTGAACATAATCAAAAATAAACTAAACATAGGTAGGTACTGCGTTATCTTTAGATGCACTTGTTATGTATATTGAAAATGAAAAATTGATCGTACATATTGTAACAGATATAATAATATGATATCTGTCACACTATATATATATATTATATATGAATAAACGACTGGCAAAAGTATGATAATTTTGAATTATAATTTGTATGCAATCGGAGATGAAGAAAAAATGAGCAAGTGACGAGACTGCTGCGGTGTCGTAGTTGCAACTCTTATATTGTAGCAAACAAGTCACACTTTTTTTTTAATGTCACTCAGCTACAGGCAAAACTTTTTATTTCTTGGAGGTAGGGAGCGTTGGATGTACTTAGTATAACCCCAGTTCTTAAATTAGCACTGTCATAATATTTATGCCATTTTCAGTTAATTATATGGGAAATTCTATATCAATAAATCATAATATTATGTACATTAAAAATCTATTGTATTATAATATATTAATTATTATGATTATTATTGAAAAGGGGGTATTATTGTTTAATCCGCTTAGACCATATAAGACAAACCAAAAAAAAAACTTCACCCTCGCAACGTCTCCGCTCGGCTAGGTCGGGACGTGATCGGAACTACACGCCATAAAACACACGTTTTTACATATTTTGTAATAATATAATAATATTATGTCGCCGCCGCCTCGCAAGCCCAAATCTGTCCGCAAACATTGGCATCCGCATCGGAGACGCGGCTTGGAGTGCAGTGAAAAGTAGACGCGGCGAGTAGTGACGTGCGACGGGGCTTACGGAAAGTATAAAACAAAATAAAAGAAAAGAAACACCTCCACGCTAGCTGGGAAAGCAAAGAAAAACACACGTGCCGGCGGCGGCGACCCCGTCAATTTATTCATACGTTTCGGATGCGTGTGCGGTCGTGTTATATTTTCCGGTTTATATTTTTTTCCCATACTTTTCACCGTTTTTTTTTTTCCACTTTAGGACTGACGACGGCGGCGGCGTTTTCCACACGCGCACACGTCAATGATAAAAAAACATACTCTTTACCTGCACACTTGGTCGCTGGTTTTACATACATTACGACGGCAAACAAGCGCATGCGACAATATTATAATGTTAGGTACGCGTGCGGTTAGTTCCGTGTTCTTACTGCCTGCTGTAGGTGAAACGACTATATCGTCAGAATTATTTAAGATTTTTCCTCATGACCACTGTTGACCACCGCGTACAATTTCTTTTTAAATAATGTTTTCATAGACATTTTGTCGTCAGATAGGTATTATAGGTCCCGTCAAAATTTAGATACGGACACTTAGTGACACAATGTGTGCTCGCGTGTTTGCAGGATACTATTATATGCGTCATCCTTTCCTTATAAATCCGTCTCCGCCGTAATCCTTTGCCACTGACCCGGATTAATCACGCCCGTTAGAGCACACACGCGCACGCATAAATTCTCATAATGCATGCAGTCTTATGATAATATTATTATATGCATAGTAATACTATTTAGTGTTACATATCGGTGGATTATTAACAACAAAGTGATATGCATACTGTAATAAGATATTTAATCGGTAAATATATATAGTTTGTTTAGTGAATCGATGTCCGACAACCTAATAGGTACACGTCGTGTTTTGTACATAATAATATGTAGGTACAATATTATTATCATTATTTATATTAATTTCTGTTCTGCATAAAACAATATTATGCCCGAAGGTTCGGAGAATGTACTTTTAATCCGATCACCTGTAGTTAGGCGATTCTACGCGTTTACGATCAAAGTGCAATCGCCGTTGTAGTCGTAATTTATTTCCATCGTAGGTACATACCTACATTATTATACCAGGCGATGCGCTAATGACCATACTGCTCCGAACCGCATGCGTATGGTCTAATTATTATCATCGTGTTAAAACTATATTATATATTATAACTATCACCGAGAATGTTTGCTAATATTAATTTTATAGGTAGGTTACATGAAGCTTGTGTTTTACAAATATAATTGGGTCTCAATACGAAACGAAGCGTAACATCAAGTTCTCCATCATATCTACTGCAGCCAACCATTCTAATTGATTCAGATTATTGTAATTATTATTTTCCACATAGCTGGTAGGTATTACCCAGCTGGTAGTTAAATTATTACTAAATGCACCGTTCGCAATAATTATGATATTATGTTTGATAAGTGAAAACAAAATAGATACCTAATATAATACAATATAGTTTTTTTTTTTTTTTTACCATTTTCAGTTAACACATTATTATGGTGGGGCCATAATTGATTAGTATAATATGAAAATCAAGCCAAAGACGAATAATTTTTTGATATTTTAAATTGTTTCCCTAAGTGTAAAGCAATACCACTGACATGTGACGACTGTCAAATACAGTAGAACCCGTTTATAATGACACCGGTTGTAGTGACATATTGGGTGTAATGACCTTAGGGCTTAGATTAAAGGTCCCTGCAAAACTCCTATATTGTATGTACTAATTTGTATTGGTTCTTATGACGTCTATATAATGATTATACGGATGTTATGACGGTTGTTTTTGTTTATAATGTAAAAATATTTTATCTATAATGACTTTACTTTATTGAACGTACTATTACAACCGATAATACCGACAATTGCATCTTTGTTTTGTCGTCAGTTTTATTTTATCATCAGGGTACGGGTAATCTTCGTGAAATTAAATGTGTTTTGTGTTCTTGTGTTAAATATTTTAAAATTGTAAATTGTGCAAACGAAAGCAATCCACAATTGAAGAAAAAGCAAATGTCATGTTTCGTTTAAAAAAAGGTGAAAAAAATTCCCACATACCTAATGAATTGGGGGTAGGTCACTCTACGATTTCTAACATATGGAAAGCTTGAGACAAAATCGAATAAGAGTTTCAAAATAAAATAACAGATTTTTTTTAAAATAATAATTGAATTAATTATTTAAATAATATGTACATAATTAAATGTTTTATCTTTACTTTTTTTCCATCTTATGCATTACATAAATAAATAATAATAATAATAATATGTATTTAAGTTACAATTTAATTTTAGTCATTTTGGTTATAATGACAACCGGTTATTATGACCTATTTTCTTTGGTCCCTTGAACGTCATTATAAACGGTTTCTACTGTAGAGTGTAGATTTGGAAAAATGGCCGAAGACTGGAATTTTTTTTATTCAACACTTTTTTATTGCGTTTAAATTTAATATAACAACTTAACAATACCTAATCCAATATCATGTGCCAATGTAAACCTAGCAAGTTTACTAAACACTCACTATTAGTATGCTGTCTAGGACAGCAGTTGTACCTACTTACGTAATGCAAAAGTTCTCAAATACTGTGTTTTTATTAACATACCGTTTATAAGACAGAATATACTGTTCTTTCGAAAAATAGTAAACATTTAAACATATCAAGGTTTTAAATTTCAAATTTTAGTTTTTATCATGAATATTTATATCCAAAGTTCCGTATGTAATATGTATTAGGTTAAGAATGAAGCAATGAACGTATATGTTTTACAATATGCTTTTTATCTACTTAATGGAACGATGAATTTATTGATATTTCAATAATGCACGAGTTATATTTATTATTTTTTGTGTCTGTGTACCGTTTATAGTATAAAAAGTGCATTGCATCAAGTTGATAGTTTTGTGAAGTCAGAAATGGAAATTCTAGGTGTTTTTAAAAATAATCTGGAAGTGGAATTAATATATTCGATTTGTATAAACACAAACTAGTCCAACCTGATCGCATTCCTAATTGAAAAATAATTAATTATTACAACAGCAATATAAAATATATATTGTAATAAAATATCCATAGAAATTTAGGCTGACAGCAGGCCGTCTCTGGCTCTCCCTTCAGAATCATTTTTCGTAAATGCAATAATTTATTATAGATTTCAAATTTAACACAATATCCATTACAGTGACCTACTTAATAACGAGTTAAACTCAACACCTACAGTTATACAAGCAGTGTGCTAGTATTATAGTGAGTTTGAGTTACCCAATTATTTAGTTACACTGTTGAAAAATATATAATCCACAACACATTTGGAGGCTGAGAATAATATGATAATATACTGTGTGCTCTCAAACTGTTTCCATATAGTAGGTCCCTTTTATTGTATAATAATATGTTCTGTTTATTATTATTCTCTCAAATAGTATTTACAGAAAAGTCCGACTGTAGTAACCAGCTCGTCGTTATCTCAGTTCACCGGTGATCCATTCTAAACATTTCAATTTATTCAAACAACAGTGAATAGATAAAACTACCTTTCCTGTACTATATTATAATATTGTGAACTCGTGAGTAGTTATTATAGGATGTTGCAAGTGTGCAAAGGTAACAAACAAGGACCTATCTAATCTTTACATTACACTACGGAGTACGGGGCGAGTTCTAACATTTCTAATGTTAAAAGTTCACTAAGACTTTCTGAATTATATTTCACGAGACAAGATAAAATTAACTTTAACATCGGAGGCTTTGCTTCTATTACAGCAGGTAATATATTCAGTTTAGTAAATGACACATTCTTTATCAGAATTTATAATGCGCCAACAATTTTGCAGCCTATTTGTAACTTATCATTTTTATGGCTAAAAAACGTTTCTTAAAATATAATTTAATTCAAAAGTTGGAATATTAGAAAAGTTTAAAACCTGGTAAAACTATTTTTATTTTATAAGTATATAAACTAACATATTGTGATTAACGTAGAGAAATACGCGAGGCTTCGCTTAATATTAACATATTACGGTCGTCGGTCATGCAAAATCATTTTTCTGACAGTATTTATATAGGGACTAAGTTTGTTTGAATTTTTCCAAATACAATTAAATGCATTACATTTCGAATATGTGTTTGGGTTAGTTCTAATAATCATAAACAATGAAAATTACATACTTGATTCATAAATTACAAAAACAGTGTCATATAAAATATTGAAATGTACTAAGCAAAATAACAGTAATTACAGTTGGTTGTTGGTTATATTATATTATATTATCAGAAATTGTATAACACTCTCATCAAATTTACTTATTGTGTTGTACTATTTATGTTGAAAATATTCTTACAAAAAAAATTATATAAACCTTTATACATTTACAGGGTTATTCACCATTCATACTCACTCCTTTTTTCTTTAATAAAGCAGTTTAGAAGGTATCATACCTTGTATGGCTATCACCATACCTAATTTAGGTATGGTGATATGAAAATTGTTATGATTTACGTTAATTTATCAACATATATAAGGTTTGGAAATCCAAAAATGTACTATTCCCAAATTTTAATTTTCTGTATCTTGACACATATAAAAACAAACATATTTATAACCAGACAAATCATTTAAAAAAAAGGTTTTTTTTTAAATTATAAAATTATATATTATTTATATTTAAACGATTAAAATGTATTAAATATTCTAGAGTTATATTTTTAATTTAATTTAAAACTTAATTACGATTTTTAAAATTAAATTTTAGTACGTTTTGGAATACAATTTTTATTTCCCAATATAATATATGGGTATACCTACAACACGGTAAAAGTACATTTTGGAAATAGTTCGTTTTAGTATAGTTAATGATTTGTGCCTATTCTTTTATCATGGGCAATAGTACGTTTTGACGTAAATCTGGAAAAAATACGTTTTGATTTTATAAATATAATTTTCATGTATGGAAAAGGTTCGTTTTGGATTAACAAGTCATTGACACATGACTCACAAGTCATCACTCACTTAATAATACTACACACCTTACAAGTACCTATCTATATAATATTTACTACCTCGTATCGTCTGCAAAATAGTATAATAATATGACGAATTGTATACAATGTATGGCATATAGTACCTAAATTGTACATTGCATTATGTTCTAAATATTTTTATGTTCGATTGGATTTTTGGTACCTGCACTATAATAATACATAATAATATACATAGTAATATACATTATACACATAATAATTAAGTGAATTTCTACGCAAAACATCTGAGGAGCAGCTTAGCCATCAGTATGGGCACTAGTCGTACCTACGTCTTATCGTCTAATAACAAATACTTGCCATACAGACTTCATCGGTGATATGATATACGTTCTTCCTTCGAGAACGCGTGTGGTGAGAAAATAGTTCTCGACGATAATACGGTTTAAAGTTACAATTCCCTAATACAATATTATACGATTTGCGTCAGCTGCGTCTCCGAGACGTATTATAAATTATAATATGGTAGACACTAGTTATAGGCACGACTGCGTGCAGTATACGCATTACTTTAGTAGTAATTGTCAGTGCTTTATTCGACAACAAACCTTAAAATCTCCAAACGAGTAATATCGTGTATTAGGTTGGTATGTGTAAAAGCATATAATACATATATAAGTGTGGCTTTGAACTGAAAATCATCATTGTTCGCGCGCGGTCCACCGCACGGGGGGACAAAACTTATAATATATTATATAGGTAGTTTACCATATATATTATACTGTAATACATTATATAATTATCATTCCCGTTAGGATTACAAAGAACCTTTGAAGGCTTTGACTGAAATTGTTTCAAATCTACAGTGTACTTATATCTACGTTTTACATATGCACTAGGTAGACTTCGTGGTCGTATCGGTGTTGACAAGGGTAATTTCCCGTTTTTTTTTTTGTTTTATAAAATTAATTTAGAAGAGTATGATGTATTAAAGATATTTATAAGTAAGAACCGAATGTTGAATAAATTTCTTATAACAAAAATACTATTGAGAATGTATAAAGATATATTTTATTTGAGTCTATAACTTTGACTTATTTCAGTTTTAATATAATTAGTTTAATACGTCTTCGCCAAGTAAATTAAATGCATAACACTTAATAATACTAAATACAAAGCAGCACAAATTATATTTTAATAATAAAAAAATTACATTGGTGGAATGAATTCGATGAAGTCTTGCTACAATAATGATCTTGATTAAAAAGGTTCCACTTAGTGTAAATACTGTATGTGAAAAAGATAAAAAATAATTTAAACAAATCTATTACCTAATTTATTTTACAATTAACTCGAGTTTCGAGAATTTAATTGATTTTGTATTATACAGTTAAATTGATTAAATTATTTTCCTAATTTCCAATGCCAATATGATTTATTTTTTAAAAATTTTTTCAACCTGTGTTTAAGTGGTGTACCTAATGTTTATAATGCACTCCAAAGTAAAAAAAAAAATAAAAAAAAACACACATCATTGTAAAATCAATACATTCATCGCTCCGCTCCGCTCAGAATATAATATAAACTAATATTTATTTACGTCCCTAGTACATATTTTGATTGAAATAACAAAGTAGTAAGTACCTTCCTATGACTGAAAGTATCCGATCGTTACTTACCGAACGAAAATTAGCATACAAGTTGCATGTCGAATGGGTGTACAGCGTATTACGTTGACAATTTAAATTGTGTTCGTTTATTTCCATAAACGTAATTTATGTATATCCTATTAATGTATTTGAACATGAATTGTTCAGTCAATAACAGCACGAGAAAATAATACAAATAAAAATGTAAAAAAAGGGATTTTGTAACGTATTAGAATAAGTGCCTATTTCAAAACGATATTGTTAAAATTAAAATTCGTTGATATTCTACAATAATTTTTATTTAGTAACTAAAAAATAAACTACAACACTAGAAAGTTACAATATATATTTATAATAGGACCTCATATCATAGTTTGCACCTCACATGTAAAATAAACATTGATGACCTAAATACAATTATAACATATATTAAACGGTTAAAAAATAATATATTATGTTAATAACAGCATTTTTATGCAATATGTTAAATAGTATTTTTAATATTAGATAGTACTTCAATTAATACAGATATATTATGATTAGGTACTAAAGAATACGATTTTAATAAATTTAAACGTTTAATGAATAGCAATTTGTATTGGTATTATTACATAGGTACTATACACAAATAACCTTTGCTAGAATTTAATTCTTAAACAATACTATGGTGACAAAATGTTTTAAAAGTTGGAAATGAAAGTTTTCCGTTACCTTATAGTTAATTATTTATTTGTTCTTAATTATTACCTTTTACGTTTAAAGTTCACAGACATTTGCAATTAATTTTATAGATAAATTGAAAATAAGCATATTATTTAATTATGAGTTATATTTAAATAACATAGGCACTTGACACTCCCTAGCTAAATTGTCCTTCTTTAAATACTTTGCGTAGATATTTACCAAACTAGCAATACATACCTAGTATGCCCAATATGAATTTTCTTTGTTTACGTTTATAAATATTTTTTTTTACTTATTGAACATTTTATTTACAATCTATACAATTAGTAAAATTGGTAAATTTGATACAAGGTTATAACGGAAGGTAGCGTTTATGGGCAGGCACTCAGCAGTGCCACCCGACCAGGTAGTTTTTAGGTATTACCTATTGTTTTATTTTTTTTATTATTTTTATTTAAGTAGATCTCTTAGGCCATTATATTTTGAGTCTTCTATGAACATTACTAGGAAGTGAGATGGATGATAGTTGTTTGATCAATGGGTTACTGTGAGAGTTTCATTTAGTATGAAATTTAAAGTAATATAATTTTGCTAATTAACTAAGGGTAGGCATTTTTAGGTCTTTGTAATGTTTATGAAATGCAAAGGAGAAGACGTTACTAGTCATAACTAAGGCTTTGCAGAACTGAATACCGTATGTCCAAGCTGGTCGAATTATTGGCTCGTATATGTTTAGATAATTGGATAGCGAGAGTTTGGATTCCAAGAGTGGTCTTAGGAGGTGAAATTTAAAGTTAACAGTTTTAAGCTTAAGTTTTATGTCTGGGCTTCATGTTTATTACAGTGGTAGATCCAGGGATTTTTTTTATGGAGGGAGCAAAAGTACAAAAAGTACAAAAGTTGGCTACATAATGTCCTAAGCAAATTATGTGTTGGGGGGAGAAATTCCCCTTTTGCCCCCTTGGATCCGCCAAGTTAGGCGTTTATCTAAGGTAAGCCCAAGATATTTAACTTTATTTGCCATTGGAATTGTTCGATTATTTAACATAACCGGTGGTGAATCGAAATTTCGTAATGAAAAAGTTACTTTAACAGATTTAGATTCGTTTATTTTGATTTTCCATCTGATTGCTCACATGCTAATCATATCTAAATAATTTTAAATTATATCACTGACTGTAACGTGGTGTTTGTGAGTGATGGTTATTAGTGTGTCGTCAGCATATGTATTTAGATATGTATAGAGGGTCTTAGGGATGTCATGAATTGAAATTGAGTAAAGGGAGGGGGCTAAGTCACTTCCTTGGGAGACACCTGCTTTAATTGTGTAACGAGTTGAGTAGGTAGTGTTTAGGCCGACCGTAAGTGAGCGATTTGTCAGATAGGAAATAAATATTTAAATATCAAAAATCGTGTCAGTGAAATATGTATATTAATTCAATACAAATACTGATACAAAAAAATAATGATAAAACCCATCGTGTTCAAATTTCCATCAGAATATAATGATATTTTGATGTATCCGGTTTTCAAAAATGTTATGATTTATAAAGATACATTACGGTGTACACAACAATTGTTGATTTTAATATTTCAACTTTAGAATATAATTATTCTAAGTGTTGTTTTGATATTCCATAAATATAGTAAATAAACAAAGATAGAATCCTTTGATGATCATAGAATCATATCTATCCAATAAATGTTATAATATATTGTATTATATACGTTGAATCCATTAGTTGATTAATAAGGTAATTTAGTTGATTAAAAACATATTATTTAAATGTTATAAGCTCTCCAGAATTTTGATGGTCATTATAATATGATTATTGTTGATTTATATAAATATATTTAAAAATATTTTAAATTTTAATACTATTGAAAGTTATAAAATTAAGTTAAGAAAACATTTTGGAATACAAAATCATTTGTAAATTATAACAATTGTATAATACCTAATTCAAACGAATTATTTTCTTAATTTATAGTACCTATAAAACCCTCAGATCTCAGTGCATTCTGTTCAAAAATAATTTTAAAATAATGTGAAAATATTACCTCTAGTTAATACCAGTAGGTATTACCACGTGCATATAGTGCTGAAGCGATTCCAGTCAAAGCCTCCAAAAGTTTTTTTATACTTAACAAGAATGATATTATTACAGTATAAATTAAACTTTAGTAACTATTGATTCTCAGTGCATATTATGTATATAGGTATAATAATATAAGAATATGATTATATTATTATCAGTGAGTATTGCAATCCTTTCTTTAAACGTTGTCTATATCTTAAATATTTTCAACTAATTATAACTTACAATCACAACGAATTTAAATATATTATATTATTATATGATAGTTGATTAGTTTATAACTTAAATATCAGATTCTCCATAATATATTATTTATTGAAAAATATATTTATTAAATTTGATATTTTTGATAATAACAGTATGCAAATAAATTGTCATTTTATATTTAAATGTATTATAATTAAATAACTGTCTTCTAAATATTAATGTTAAGATACCTAATACATTTTATTATACTCGTAGGACTCTAAGTATAACAGTATATCACTGTATCAGAAGTGTAAGTCAAAGTAATTATTATATAGTAAGTCTTAATGTCTAGAAAACTGGTCTGCCTTTAGTAGCAAATCTTGACTGCTACAAATAAATACCCCCAAGAGTTTAGTATGTGTGGAAAGTTTGTCAAAACTTTCAAGTGTATTCACCCAGTTCTGCACTCATGATTATTATTTATTATGAATGAGATTTTCGTGGAATATGAAATGTGTTGTTACGTATTTACTAATACAACGCGTATCCACGAAGAACTACACGGACAAATGTTGGCCATTAATATTATGGCTGCATCGTGTCAGATTTAAACTTTATTAGACTGTAAATCACGAACGGTTTTGGTTATCGAGTATAATATTTTTTACGATAATATAATACGTGGGATCATAAATGTAGATGTACTGCAGTTGATGATACAGTCGAGAGACTTCACTAATGGCCTGCAAGAGGATATTGTGGTCAAATAAAGTACCACGAGAATGTCAATGCACTAAAAACAACAACAACAACATAAAATAAAATAATTGGTTCAATAAGTATAATAATGGTCATTTTTAATAACAAAGAAATTATTAGTCAATCACAATATTCATCTGTGTACATTCAACGAGACAGTGAAATTCCAATTTCTGTCGCGCCAAAAACAGTGGATGACAAATATTGATATAATATTACTAAACATTTATAAATATTAATGGTGTTGTGTCACATTGAGATAGAAACTATTAGCTAAGACAAAATGAAAAATACAGTAAAATAAAATATGTTTAAAAATAATTTACTGTATGCTTGAAAACTGTAGATTGTACGAGGTAATTTAAATGTATTGTTTATTGTTATAATTTATAGGTACATTAATTGGTATGTAAAATTAAATATTTTATCTGACACCTGATATTGATATATATATCAAATAAAATATAAGCATGTTATTTCGTATAGTAGGTATATTATTATTTAAAATATTATTGCTATTTTGAAATCGCATTTTTTTCTGACGATTAATAATTAATAGCGGTTTGATTATAGATTCAAGTGAAAACGCGTGAGTGTTGATAGAAAAGATAATATCCCAAATTGATGAATTTGATTTAATTAAATAATTATTATAGAACACCATTTAACTAGAACAATTTTGCATCTTTGGTGCCCTAAATAATCGTATTAAATGTCTACATTGAATTTAAATCGTAGTACCTATTATGTACCTAGGAGACCCGGACAAAATCCGATTTTTTTGTTTATGAAAACAAATTTAATTGCTGTTAAAGATATATATTATTTGTTTAATTGTTTTAAATAACATATTATGATAACATTTGTGGAGAACTTAACCTTATAAAACCAATATAAACTCAGTTTATAAATAATACGAACGATACGGTTCATATTTAACTAGCTTTTCACTTTTTTTTCATGCAAGAATTCTTAGCAAAAACATTATTTTTCCAAATGTACACATCAGTAAAATAAAAAATAAATTTAAAAATGTAAAAGTAAATTCATAATTATTTTTACAATTTGTTGATTTATCTTTTTTGATTTAAGCGAAATAAGTTATATAAATTATTATTACAATACGATTTTATTACTTCTATAATACTCAACACAAGTAGTATTTTAGTTACATAATATATATATTTAACAACTGATGTAGATATCAGTCGTTTATTTCTCTAAATGAACATTTAAATTGTAAAAATACCATGATCCTTGACATATTTTAAAAGAATTTTAGCATAGGATATGTAAGCTTTATTTTATTGGATATATTTTATCAGAATCCTTAGGCTTGCGAAATAATACTATACCTACAAAATTCTATACGGTACTGAAAACAATAATGAAGCATAGAAATATGTGAGTTCCTGCATACTTTCCATACCTTGGGAATGACAAAATATTATGAATTATAACGTTAAAACTGTAATATACTAAAACAATATCACTATGAAGTTGAAACAAAATTCTCATAACCGATTCATATTACATTTTAAAGATATTATGTCCATCGTCGATTTTATTCTTACAAGTTAAATGAAATAGAACAGAACAACTGCTAATAGATACACAATAATATTCAATATTACTAAAATGGTCAGTATTGCAGATTTTAAGTTATGGATGTATTTATATTTAAATACACCGTCGTTATAGGTAAGTCAAACTTGTATTACATCATTGACTATGGTATTTATTCGCCAACTCGATTTACATATCAATTCGTTCGGAAACAAATTACATCGCAGTGATAAATATTTTTCAATATTTTTTTTTTAATTTTATCGTTTTTCTCCGTAGCCCTTACTGTGGGTATTGATAACACCTCAGATCAGCGTTGAACCCTGTTATTAATGTTTTATTTAATCTCGATGTTGGGCCCATTTTTTAAATACACAGGAGGAATCCTTTGTTTGGTTGTAACGAGACACGAGTGGATAAAGTTTACGGTAAGACAATGTTTCGTTGAAAATTCGATAAACGGCATACAGCAAGCTGGTTATCGGTTTTCATTCTATTCCATTAGGTTTTCCCATGCTCCAGGTTTAGAAGGAATGAAAAAATACCTTAGCTATATAATAATATACTCGTACATGTTGTGTGTGTGTATATATATATATATATATATATATAATAGGTGTAACGCTCACCGGGTTTGGTAGATAACAACAGTTTATTAATGTTTTCTAAACATTTCTTGAGACGATAAAAAATATTGAAGGTATCGGTGAAAAAAGAAATACTTTAACAATTAATTAGAAGACGTAAGTTTTCTGAAGAGTATACGATAATATTTTTGATAAATTATAATTAAATGTAAACGTCGTACCTATATTCTGAAATTAATCAACAAAATATCACTTCCGTTACGTTTTAAAATATAACGAGTGCTGTAACGATTGTTCACATCGATCAATTTAATTCGGAAAAATTTAAGTACAATTCAGATATAACTCTAATTTACTTCATATTTCTTAATATAAGACATTGTTTTTGTATTTTAGATAATATAAGTATATATATTATAATATAATATAGGTATATAGTAAATTTATATTTTTTATTAGTCATCTTGAACTCGAAAACTATTATTATGGCCATTAGCTATTGTAATGGTTAGGTAAGGATTTGCCACTAAGAACTCGGGTGGTCACCCATCAAGTGGCAACGGCTGGTGTTGGTACTCAGAGCATAGACAGAAGCCAAACACCTAGCCACATAGATTATATTATTAATGTCTTTAATACGATATTAATGGTTTATTTTATAATTGTATTGTATTATGTAGATTTTACACATTATAGATTCATAATATTACAGTTGATGATTAGGTTTTGCATACATTTTAATACAACTGCTTTATAAATTATTGTTTTAATTCAATTATAATGTTATTATGGCATAAAAACAAAGTCCGTGGCTAGTTTAATCATTTTAGGATATCTTAAAGCTATAATTGACTTTTTAAAAGTAATTATTGATAATATAATATGCGCTACTTACTAATTTCAGCTTATAATATACTTTTCTCGAGCCACATCGTATACACCAAGACCGACCTTACTTACAAAAAATACGAGCATATGAACCCGCGACTGTAATGTAGCTATATTGCCTAACCAGGACGCCTTGTTTTGCAAATTATAGATTAATAATATTCAAGTTTTTTGAAAAAAAAAAACATTGCTATACATCATAATGTTATGATTATTGATAATTTATTGTAAAAGAAAAAAATAAAATATAAGTTGGACAGTAATAATAGTAAAATAACATTAGTCACAGAACAATAAAACATTTTTCGCTTCATTTAATGTTAATATATCTTTTAATGTTAAAAGTTAAATTATATCTCATAACTCATAAGAAATAGACTTACAAAATATTAATTGCATGGTTCTAAAATATTCAATACAGTTCACCATAAAAAGCTAATTCATAAATTTTTTTGGTAATATGATTTATCCGCTATAACTAATATTATATTGTACTAGCTGCCGACCTTCCTCCGGAAGAAATTATTTTTTTATAATTTAATTTAAAAATATATTACTATTTTTTGGCTATACAAATAATAAAATATAATTACATATTGTAGTTATTGTTATTGCTAATTTCTGAAAATTATATATCCTACATTTTGAATTCAACCCCTGGAGTGGTAAATTGTATTCTTTTTATTATATAATAGAGATAAGGTAGGAAAAAATGTAACAATAAATTATTTGTTGAATGAATAATATATATTTCAAATGGAAAAATGCAAGTCCAAACAAATAAATTAACAAACAAACCGGTTTCCTTCGTCTCCAAAGTCAAGTTAGATTCTTATATATATAGATTAGATGTAATTAAAACATTGTTTTTGATAGTAGATTCAATATCATTGAAACATACCTATCATAATATTAATATAATAATAGTAAATTATTCATTATGCAGTACTTATTTTAACAATTAAACCTAACCTGTAGGAATGTAAGATACTCATTTATTTGGTACTTTTTCTTGATTAAATTATTAAAATTTGAAGTGATTTAAATACATTCGTTCACAAGGTTAAAATATATTTTAATATACCTAGGTAATTCTTTCATGATGAATACCTATAATATTTTTAGATGTATACTTTGTTTTTTAATTTAATTTTTAATGTTTAAAATGTGCAATTTAAATTTAATAATAAAATAATTGTTTAAAAAAAATATATATATATTCAAGATAAGGCACAGATATTGTGATATTGAAAATAATTGTATTTCTTGTATATACTAAGCAAATTAAATAGAGCTTCTCAACTCTGAAAGAAACTTAATTTTCAAAGAAAAATGACTGTTTAATTTAAGCTATTAAAATGTATACAGGTACTCTAGGTACTAGACCTTTATAAATTCCGCGAGAACGGTATAATAATAATCAAGTTTGAAAATTGAATACGATAAATGCATATAAGCATTATATAAACATATTATAATATAATTTAAAACACGTATCACAATTCACAAGTGGTTTTCTAAAAGGACCGCAGAAAATCTAGGAACATAATATATAGTACATCAATAACAAAGTTAAAATATGGGAACTTGCAAACATTACACACATGCGATCACGTGTATGTGAATCATGGTTAAAGTGTAAGCATGTCCACATGACGGAACCAATAAAATAGCTATTTGAACTTTTCTAATCAGTAAGGCCAGCAGTTTTAAGTAACTTTCTCCTTCGCATAACCACCCGTTGTTTATTGAGAACAGATGTTAAATTGTATTATTTTTTCGCCAAAATCGATTTATAACATTTTGCAGGGGTAAACATTTTTTTTTTCGTTCACAAATATAATATTATTATGCTGCTATATGATATTATTTCAATAAAACTTTATCGAATCAAATGAAGCACTTCACTGATTATCTACACAAAACCAAGACAGTAACCTCTAAACGTATCTAAAAAATATATTATATTAATAGATTAGGATTTTATAAATAAATTTAACTGATATGAAAATATATCATTTTAGTTTTATCATTAAATTATCATTTTAGAATTTCTCTTTCGCTTTTTATTTATTTATCCTATTTTCTTTTAAGCAAAGTGGTAATGTGACCGGATATTACGCACAATACACGTAGTGCCCTCTAGCGTACTTTGAGTATTATGAAAAAAGTTACTATTCTGTTGATGGCGGGTATTGGCCGAAGTATTATATTATTTTAAAAATAAAAATGAATTACAAATACGTTAACATTTATAAACAAACAGATCATAATATTAATACATTTATTATTGGTATTACATGTTTTTTTTTTTTATCTGTTTAAGCAATCCTTTCGACAGCAGTAGTTGTAACCATTGAGAGTGATTCAAAGAAACTTATACACAGATGAATGACGCATAATACAATGTTAACAATAATTAAACGTAATAATATTATTTTGATATGATATAAACTACTTTGTGATAAATTATATTTTGATCTGTTCAGTGTTAGTAATCTATATCGTATTATTAAGTCCATAATATGTATAACAAAATAAATGTTGTTCAGTTTTTCGAATTATTTATTGTAACAGTACCTATCTAAACTTTCAGTAAATCGGATTTTAGGTACTTCAGAACTCGTACTTGTATTGGTATTATCATTGATTATAAATATTAAATACTAGTATTTATTATCAATGGTATTATATTTGGATTGAATAGCTATCCTCTGCAGCGCAGGTATAACAAACACTGTTCATCAATATTTTTGTTATAATAATTGTGTTTTATTTATTTTATATTCATAAAAAATGATTATGATTGTTAAGTTATTGTTAAAGTAGATTACTTATGCTATTATGTAGTATGTATATAACATAGTTATGGACTTCTGTTGTTGCAGGTTTGTATAAAACTCATCATATCAACATCTTAACGCATGTGTATAGATTTTATTATTATCTTCACTAATGAATCTGGTATTCAGATAATAGGTAATCATTATTTTATTCATAGTTTTTCCAAAAATATAAAATGATAGATTGGTCCTAAACTATATTTAAGTACTGCTTACAGATAATATAAAGTGGGGTTAATAATATTATTCCGTTTACCTAACTAACTTTTTTTAAACAAAAGGTAAAATATAATAATGAAAATGTGATAAATTGGAGCAAGAGAGATGAATGGACAACTTAAGAATTAGAAACGCGTTCGGAGGTTGAGTAAATATTTAGAATCCGAAAAAGTTGTATCAGAAATCTTTGCATACCGGGGTAATAACATTGGTTCGAATAATATTATAAAATAAATATGAAATCAATATTAAACTGTCAGAAAATAAATTTTACACGCAAGCGAAAATATCCATTTAAATTAATATTTAAATCCACGTAACTTTAATCAGTAATCACGTTTAAGACTTTTTTTCGTTCTGTATAATTACGATAATTCAAATAGGTATAAATTATTAAATTTAATCAGGTTTAATGTGTTTTTTGTATATTATATGCTATTATTATAACTCTCAAAGCACGCTATGTGTACCTATTTCATATTTTTTTATCAAGTGAATTTGTATGCACAGTGTTTGTTCAAGTGATTAATAAATGAGTTTGAAATTATGTTTACAAAAAGTCACAAATGGTGTATGATAATGGCGCCCGGATAAAAATAACACGATATCGGTAAAAGACAATTTGTTTTAATATGTATTTAATGCATACATCGGACGTGGTTTAATATTATTATAATGATTTACCTTAGAAAATTGCTCCAATCATATTATATTATTACAAATAGGTACCTACAACGTTCATTATTTATATAAATAAATATCATAAATCGAGAAGAATACCATAAATTGAGCTTAGAACGTAATAATATAATATCGTGTAGGTAACTAAGCTGTATAGACTATTATATTGAGTGTACTTTATAGTACTGTAGGGACTAAAATACATGTAGTGGCGTAGTGCACGTACAAACGTAATGTTATGTATTAACATAGTTAGATGTGGATACCTACCCGGTTATTTTAGGACTCAGTGGTTCTCAAACTTGTTTGTACGTGAAGCCCTTATATTGCTAACAAAATACTATGGAGCCCCAAAAATTAGGAATGCTCATAGAATATACACCATAACTCACGAAAAATTATGCGCATGAATTGCTTATTAATTTGGTTCTCTATATTATGTAATATTATAATCAATATTATAATCAAAAACGATAAAAGCAACACAACCATCGACCAACTCACATCAAATATCATTTTTGACTGCGAACAAAATAATATGCGTGTTATTAGGTATTCATAAAATAAACATGATATGCCAAATATTATTTTATTTAAATTCAATTCAGATATTATGTCCACGGGACCCTAAAATATTACTCTCACGGAACTCTAGACTAGAGCACAGTTTGAGAACCTCTGTGGATTCAGGTTATTCTACGATTCACGTCTTAATGAACTCGATAATTGTAAACGTATATTCTTATTATTTTGTTAAAATAATAAACTCTAAATTATCTAAAATCAAACTATAATACAATTTAATGTTGTATACCTACATCAGGACACAGTTTTGAAAATTATTTTTGTGATACCGTTATTATCGTGATTACTGCGATTACGCGTTTGAAACACGTCTGAACTTTTTTCGTTTTGGATTTTATACCAAATATTTCATGACAGATTAAACTTCATTATACAAAAGAGTCCTTGTTTAATCGATTTGTTCAAAAATATAATTAGTGTTAATGTAATTAACTTCTACCTACCTTCTAATATTATAATGTATATTTCGAATGGTAGTTTAGAAATCAAAAATATTATACACAATTTATATTTTGAGTAATTTGAACATAATATGCACTTGACAATAAAAGACTACGGCCGGGAATACTTTTAGGCATAACATATATTATAATATGCACACAATGTATTGTGTAAGAATTTCACGTATTAAATAAAATAAGATCTGAACAAGTAAAAAAAAGCAGCACATAGCTTCTAGTTAAGTTTTATTTTCAAAGCTCATCATTTGATTTTAACTAATGGTACCACCTATATTAATATTAAAATATTTGTTGGATAAGTTTGTTAGCTAACGGTGTTAAAATGTCAACTTAATTTAATATTTTTTTTCTCAGATTTTTACTAATTATCTGAGAAGGGATCTAACATATAACGGAGATGCTTTCTATAGATTTTTTATTAATTATTTATATGATATAGTAATAATACCTAAACAAAGTATGGCGATGAATATAGACAGAAGTGATTAATATTGAACATACAATATTAATGGGCAAAAAAAGCTTTTATCTCCTTAATTAATTTCGGGATCAAAACAAAGAATGGTCTGTGCTTAATACATCGTTTAACCTATTAACGTTTATGCACATTGCATACAATACATTTTTATTGCATAACCTAGTAAATCTTTTATTTTATATAAAACAATGCGTGAACATAATAAAACTCAATTTGATAAGTGCTCGCAAGTCAGACATATTTTTTAAAGGAGCATATTTCAACGTATCTTAACATGGCTATTTCTAAGATAATTATTCGTGGGATTTTTGGTTATAAAATATTATAATACAGATCACTAAATATTTTCACAAATATGCGTTATTTGGTATTTTAAATTAGGTATGTGTTATTGGTACGCGTGAAAATGTTATCATTCAAAAAAATATGAGCTGTATGCCTTTTAGTTTGAAAAGTATCACGTATACTTTGGTTAATTCGTTAGGCATTAAGAGTAAAATAAAAATTAGTAATTATACGTGAATAGTTTTCGTTTTTTAATATTTCATACTCGTGTTAAAATGTACAAAATTAATTTACCATGGTAACGTATAACGGAGTAAGTTAATTGCATACATAATATATCGAGGGGCGTAGACAGAGGAAGGGACTAATATTTTCAAGACGTGTTTAAAGATATCTGATAATTCACACGTTATAATTCACCAGAGAATAGGTAAATAAATTATTTTCATAATATTATGATTCATAAGTGGAAAAGGGCCAATATGACGTGTCACGAGAAAAAGGTGCCTTATACACACAAAAGTTTATAATTAGGAAACTTTTTTAATACCGTAAGACGGTTTTAGAGGGATTTGGTGCTTTAAGCACATTGCCGAAATAATAATTATATCCATTAAGTGTAAGAAACGGTAAAAAAAAAAAATAAACCGAAACAAAATATTTCACCTACCAGAACAAACTCTTTTGTCATTAAACTGGAAAATATGGAAAAGCAACGTCGCGTCGTCTGGAATTTATAATAGGTAGGTGTACATATAAAATATGTACATTATAAGTTTTTATAAACCTTTTTTATTGTTTAAAAGACTTAACTTTTACATTTTTAAACAAATTAAATGTAAAATACTTAAAACCTATAAATAGATGAAATAATATCTATACATCTGTGATATTTTTTTCATATAATATGTCGTTGGTAAGCATTTATAAGATATAACATAGAGAACAGTAGTAAGACTAATTATTGATCGTTAAATAATATTGTAATTTGTATTATAATATATATATATATATATTTTATTTAACACAAAAGTGAGTTGAAAAACACTGAAAAAAGATCGAATATTGGTCACTCATTTCGTTTCACACATTACAGCGACACAACATGGATAACTGGTGTTGCGTCATCAAAAACTTATTAGTAATAATTTTATCATCGCTTTTGAAAAACGATTATGAAAATAAATTATTAATATTTTGAAAAATGTTTTGATAGTTGTTTGTAATTTTCTTTTCAGAATTATGAAACTATTTAAAAAATTATAAAATTTAACACTTCCAAGTACCATTTAAATGACCAGAAGTTCTCTACATTAAAATGTTTTCAGGCTATTCCATCCAAAAGTGGTACTAGGAATTTTAAGAATTATAAAAAAAAAGTTTTTAAAAGTTTATTAATTAATAAAACCTCGGTTAATTCAGTATATTATGTAACAATATGAGTAGATTTAGCGCCCTCCCTCCCACACATCAAATCTTGAGCCCATGTTAATGTTTTACGGACATTATACAGAACTTCCAATAATAAAATTTACCATAAATTGTTAAATGTCATTACACGCAGTGTATTTCACTGCCTATTATACTGATTAAATTAGCCTAGGGATAGGTACATAAATCTAATCATTCTAATCGGAAATAGTTAAAACCCATTAAAAGCGATACGGGTGTCCTATACGGCCACACACAATAATTATTTCTATAGATACCTAATCTATGGTTTAAAATATCAAAATAATTAAATATATTTATCATAAAATATTTTTTTATATAAAACAAGTAGGTTCATAACTATCAAAATTTCAAAAACTACAAATTAATTTCAACGGTCCACTAAATTAGCCCAGCCCCTGTACTCTAAGTCTAAGTGATGTAGGTCCTCGCGTGTGGGGACTCTCAATAGGTTCATAATATTATGGACAATAGACGTAGTACTTATTTCTAAATATTATATGGCTATAAAATATAACGGTTTTTGATTTATATGATTAAAATGTGTTTTAATTTTCTAGAAATCAAGTGATTTTGTTAATTAAATTTTATAACTAAGGTCACAAATGAAGAACTAAATATTATTGACTTTACTATAATACATTAAATAGTTTCAATAATAATAAATTTATTTGTAATCATGAATTTAAAATACCATACAACAATATTAAATGGCAACAATAAACAATACAATATAGGTAATCCACTAATCCAATTGACCAATTATAATAATTAACTTATACCAAAAATAATTGAATTTTCTCACAAGTAAAATTACAATAATTTGATCAATAGACATTAAACGAAGTAGGTACTTGTCCACGGAAATTGTTTCTTTCGAAAAGATATTTGCTTAAAATTTAAAAGTTTAACATTTACGATTTATATAACACAAATTAAAAATCATTGCAGTTATTAGTATCTGACGTTTTGACATAAATATTTTAAGATCGATATGGACAGCAGTATTTCAAGCATAATTTCTTGAAAATATGAATCTCATTACACTGAACAAAATATACATGACCTAAAATAAAATAAAAACTGTCAGTGAAACATATAAGTGAAATTTCAAAAACAATTTTAAGATATAAAGTTAATATAATGTTGAAGTCCTTTAATAGAAATCATGACCATTTTTTTATACATAGACAATTTTTTGAAGCTATGCTGAAGCATGCAATTTGGACAGACCCCTCTACTACTACTTCACTGTAGGGTCATTTGATAAATATATTATAACCTGTACTGTGGGTACAATTGAATATTCCATGGCGTTAGGTTTAGGTACGTAGTTAGGTACATTTAAAAGACTGACTATGGAATAATTTAAAGACTTATTAATTTTATTTGTTATTTGTATTGTTTACAAGTAAGTAGGTAAATAACTACTTAACCTTATCAGAAATGCTGTTATGTTTTATATTTTATTTTTACAAGAGCAAGAATTTTATAGTTCTATTTTTTATTAGAACATGATTCAAACATTATAATTATGTTCAAAGTTTATTATTCACTAAGTGAAATTATTAAAATAATACCAATGTACCTATACTTTTAGGTGTGTTAGTATTTTTAACACAAAGACTCTTTAAAATGTGCCACATAATCCACATGGATTCAAAAGTACCCCCTACTATGGGGTACATATGAACACAAACAACTTGTGTTTAACACTTTTTAATAAATTATTGTTCGATAATATAGGTCTTAAATAATTACAGTATGATGTAAAAATAATATTAGAATCTAACAGGACCATTATTGTTCAAACTAACTAAAAAAAAAATCAGATCTACGCGCGTCACACAGGTTTTTCCCTTCTGGTCTTCCTGGAAGCATTATTGGGAACTATTCTACAACCCTTCTAAATGTGAAATCAGACATCAGTTTTTCATCCAAGAGTCACTGTTGATTTTTGTTTGATGTTAACGATTTTTTTACAACTTTTCGCAGTTTCTCAGGATATAGTTTTACACTAAAACTACTGCGAAAGAATCAATATCCTCGCCTAAGCTTAGGCATAAAACCCCTTCTCCCTGTCACCCTGGTAATAACTGCCTATCAATGATTTTTTTTTTAATAAATCAGTATCACCAATATCAAAGACATTAGACATGTTGAAACGAAACCCGTACTCTTGTAAACGGTGAAGCTCTGTTTATCTATTTGTATGTATGAAAATATTAAGCCATTGGTTTCAAAAATTTTTAAACTTATTAGTTATTTATAACTACTCATTACGAGTAGTCGGTATTCTTGATTTATATTTTATTCCAAACAAAATATATTACTTCCCTATTGACTTTAATACATGAATATTTAAATGAACTTTCTTCCAATTCGATAATTAGTATGATAGAAAAAATCCATTGCTCCAATCAAGTAAATATAAATCATACTCCGTGTTGCCATTTATATTCATTCTAAATAAATGTATACCTACTGTTAAAATTTCACTAATTTACCTATACAACACACGGGAAAATTACAGATTCAAAACATCGCACAGTAAACTGTAAACATAACTTTGTAGCAGTGTTTGGCAAGTTCCTTAAAAAAAGGAATTCGTTCCGTTCCTCGTTCTTTTTAAAAAAAAAGGAATTTGTTCCGTTCCTTGTTCCTTAAAAAAAAAATAATTCGTTCCTTTGTCGTTCCTTTGGAAAATGAACGAGTTCCTTTTTTAGTTCCAAATAAAATAAAAATTCTTACTTCATCATTAATGTTTTTTTTTTCATACGCATACCTACTTCTTTAGTTTTTAATTCTAATATAATATTCAAGTAACTTCATATTTTATAATTCTATTTTGAGGTTTTCTTTAAAATTAAATTGTTTGTTGGTCAACGTATATCGATTGTATAACGTCGATAGTCGATAACGATCACTAATTAGCAAAATACATTAAACACTTTAAAAAAATATATATCTTAATTTCAATTATTTACATACTTATCTGTATAAATTATTGGAACTAGAAAGGAACGGACAATTTTGTTATTTTTCCTTGAAAAAAAGAACTAGTTCATTTTCTCGTTCTTTTTTTATAAAAAGGAATTCGTTCCAGGAATTCGTTCCTTTTGGAACTCGTTCCTTCCAAACACTGCTTTGTAGTAATTATTGACGAATAATAAACATTACAAAAACCCTCATCATAATACAGCAATAAGCACTAAACGTAAAAAAAACTCTACTTACAGTGTAGGCACGATGTAATATTATAATTATTTATAGTTATATGACAAGGCCATTTCCGATAATATCACAATAATAATAACAATAATAATAATAATAATAATAATAAATGTATTAATTAGAACACCATTGTGCTGGTACCACGGAGTATAGTATATTCTAAAAACAGAGCAAACTTAAAGTTGCTGGGGATGACTCGAAAATAAATTTATTTTATAAATATTTATTAGTGAATTATTTTTAGACTATACAGAGAACACAACTACTTTATGTGGTAGGAGGAAAGCATTGTTGATCTTCAGCGCTTTTTAAGACCACTCTACTCTCCATATTTTAAAAGTTGTGCAGTTATTGAACATAATAATATCTAATCTACCTATTGCCATTATTTATTTTTCTCGGTACAAACGTATACCCTGCTGCCAATGTTTAACGTTCTACGATGCATTATTATCATCATAGACTTATGGACCATAAGACTATCGGACCTACTATCGTACTATCCTTCGAAGTAACTTTTAAAAATGACTAATTGATTTGGAATTGATTATTTTCTCAACTTCATTATTCATTCCACTAAAACCATTTACAAAAGTAATTGCAGAACACCACCCGCATCTACATGGTCATTCGAAAGTTCGATAAATGGTAAGTTGTTCGTCTAAAGAGACAACTCATCTTATTGTTATCGTTGTACAGTGAATGGCGCGTAGCCGTATTATTCCGATGAGTTTCGATCACGACGATGTGCAATTAAGGACGCAATTACCGTAATTAATGTCCAGCGGATGAAAGCCATCGACCAAGTCAAACTATAACAGATAGTGTTGTATTCATACCTAGGTATAGATGTGTTAATATACTAAAATATATAAAGTTTCGAAAATCTCCACAACCGTAGCATAGTAAGTATAGTCGTTAGTCTTTCCGACGTCTAAATCCTATTTGTTGTTGGTTTAATGTACCAAAAATAAAAAAACAAAAATAAATTATGAAATATATTTTTTTTATTTATGTGATGGGCGGGGGAGAGGGAGATAAATATGTAACCTCGTGAAAAAAATACTATCAGAACCAACACTAAAAAGGTAAACTATTACTTATACTCGATTATAGTAAAAATATGCTTTTTTCTATTTTTTTAGAGTATAATAATATTAAGTTAATATTTATTTTAGTAATAAATTTATTATTTTATTATTACATCGTTAAGTTAGTAATTAAAAACATGGGATATAATTATATTCTTTATAATTAGTATCAAACTATAATCGGATTATTTTTATTTGTAAACTTTTAACAAAAATTAAATGTTTATAATCCAACATTAAGTTACTTAATATTATATAATATAGTTATAGTAGTACACTATAGTTTTACTACACAATATAAAAAACTGCAGAGTAATTGAAATATTTTTAATTTAATGCTTATAATATGTAATTTTGGAATACTAATAATTTAATTTCTTACATCTTCCGAGGGGGTTATCTACATATATTTGTAGGTACATCTTACCTAACCTAACCCAATCAATAAAAAATAATACAAAATATAAGAATATAAAAATTTAATTCATAAATTAATAAAAAAAAAAGGTGGGTAAGTGGATGTCGCTCTGCTGTACAGTAGATTACAAGTGGGGCACTGTATAACGGATGGTATTAATTTTGAATTCAATGATATAGTATCATTGTATAAGAAAAACGATTCAGAGCGGAGACGGTATGTCAGTCTAGGTATAAGACATAATATTATATAGGTAGTCTATGGTATTAAAAAAAAAATTTACCTATAATTAATTCCAAATTAATCATATCACAATATCTATTAGGTACTTATAACGCGTTATACATCAAAAACAAACCATGATACTATCATAGGTATATAATAGTATACTTTAGATGTTTCAAGTATACCCACGAATAATATTATACAATCACAATAAAATAACTAAAATAGTTATTCTAGGTTTTTAATATCTAATTTCGTCCAAATTTGAACTTAAAATGACTATAAAAATAAACTGTGTAAATGTATTTTTTAGATTTTTTATTAAAAGAATTGATTACTTACGTGAAATCTTATTCTAAATTTTAAATTCTTAGATTCAAAAGTTGAATATTTTATAAATTTTTCACTATAAAATAATTATTCAAATTAAAATTTGATACATTTTGTCAAAATTCGATCTTTAAATGCTTATAATAAAAATTGTGCCTGTGTATTTTTAATATTTTTCAACTGCTATTGTAACAATATATCAGAAGCCTTGTATTAGATTTTTACATTTTTTGGCCCAACAGATAAAACTTTATTGATATGTATAGAAAATAAAACTAAAAACATTGAAAACTGACCATGTCTGTAAATAGCTCAAAAAGAGTCAAATTATTTTCAAAATTGTATCGTATAAACAAAATTCTAATATAAACATTCAGTAAAATTTTCAAATATCTACAGTCATTCGTTTTTTAATTCCAATATAATAAGAAAATCGTCACATGAGAAATCGAGCAAATATCAAATGTTGTAAAAATATGAATTTCAAACGCTCATAAAAATTTAATTTGACTTTCTTGTAGACATTTTTTTTTTTGATAAAGGTAGACAATATTATGTGGAATCTTGTAATACATTTTCAAATCTTAGATTTAAAAAAAAAATTTTTACGAATTCTTAACTTAAAATAATTTGCTAATTTTCGTGATTTTAACATATTTTGTCAATTTTTGAACTTAAAATGCTAATAAAGTCAAATAAAGTTGTATTGACATTATAGAAAAAAAAACTAATAAAATTGGAAACTGAAAATGTCCCTAAACAGTTCAAAACAAATCAAAATATTTTGAAAATTGTATTATGTACAGAAAATAGAAATATAAACAACACACATTATTGTAAAATCAATACATTCATCGTTCCACTCAGAATCTAAAATGTAGCAATAGGGTATACTTAAAAACAAGAAAGTCTAGTGATATATGTTATATAATATTATAGTAGGTACTACAATGTGCGATATATTTGTTCATGATATGTCTGTCTCAAACGAATTTATATATAATAGTAATTTATAATAACCTAATTCATATGATATTGTGTTTAAATTTATAAAATTAGTTACATTTTTTAATATATCCTGGAAATAAATTTACCTCAAAAATGTTTGTATAATAACTAAATTGTTTAGCGACAACAAATATAGACATAACAATTTGAAAATGTCACTCTGCTGCACAGTTAGGTTTGAGTGTAATTAGTAAAATATTCATTCACATAAATTAAATCTAATATTATTAGTAGGTTATATAAAGTTGATTTGTTTAGGTAGGTACCTAAGTAATATTTTTAAATCTGAAAATAATGAATAATTATATTCTTAAAACTCTGAATTAATTTAATTTACTGTCGAATAATTCAAATCATATGTTAAATCTTTATATCTAGTAACTACCAAATATAATTGAAATAGTAATTTAAAATAATTATTCAAACAACAAATTATAATATATTATTGTGTTACTTAAATGCCAGGAGAAAAACTAAACAAACGAATGGATAAATATTTAAAAATTGTACGGACAACATTTAATAATTTATTACAGGTACAAAATAACTATAATATTATTCTTGTTTATATAAATAAAATACTATATTTCGGTTTATTGGAACAATCTGTTAATACTAATTAATGCTGATTTAATAAAATATTTTTTTTTGCATTTGCATTTGCTTTTATAATTTGTGTTGGGAAAAAGCTATAGTGATTTTAAATTTTATACACGCGCCTACTTGATATCAACTCAAATAATGTTCATATAATCACAAATTTAATGTTTTTATATTTTAAAAATGTTTATTACCTATTTTTATTTTGATACGTTTACTATTATTAGAACTTTTCAATTATTTCCATATAATATTTGTAATATTATTAGATAAATAATATTCATTTTGTACCGTAAAATAGTATAATATTTAAAATACATAATATATTATAATATCATGCTTGTATTTAAAATTTTAAACATTTGGATACAAATGAACTATTCAAAATGTACTCACCTTGAACATAAATTTATTTATACGTATAATTTAAATTGAACTTATAACTTAAATATGTAGAATACTATAGTACTTAACTACTGTTAAGTACTATAAATTTTGCTAGTCGGTCCCCAGACAAATTTCTTGTTACAACTTTCCGTCGGTAGTTTATTAATTAAGAACAGTGTTGCTATATAGATAAAGGTGATGTTATATTACACACATTTTACGCGTCTCGTTCTCATTATAAACTTTTCTCCGAATTATCACCCTGGAGACCGTATGATTCGGGTTTTAATAATATAAGGAGGAAAACAAAGTTCTAAAAAAATAATTCTTGGAAGATTTATAAATTTTTCAGTATTTTCTTTAAGTCACAAGCAGCAAGACAAATTTGGTTAAAAAAAGTTTTTCAATAGTGTCATATTTTTTATATACAATATACTGTATTATGTATTTTCTTATGTCATTATTATATGAACTACAAAGACGAATAACATTAATTGTTATTAAAAATTTAAAACACACTACTAACTATTAAACTTTGCTACTATTTCAGCTATCTTACGACTTCTATATAGAATTTTATAAAACAAAGATAATATCTACATTATAATTATTTTTTCCATACATAGGTACCTACCTACATAACCATTCAGAGTAATGAACAATTTAACTATTTATCCCTAGGTACTCAAAAACATTATTTAAGTTACCATACATATAGCCTTATGGTACAATACAACCAATACATATGTTTTTGTCAAACCCTTGCTATTTCATGAAAAAGTCAACTTAAAATTACTATTTAATCTTCTAAGTGGTGCTCCTATTTTTCGATATTACACTGGAAAGGATTCTGTAAGTATTACTGTCCGTAACAGCAATATATTATATATCTAAACCACCCAAACCTTAAAATTGTAATTATAGGATACGTCACGTCGTTCACTAGGTATCTTTAGTATAAATGTGAACATTAAGTCACATAATATGTTCCCGAAAACACGCTGAACATGCCAGATTAGAACAACCAGTTATTACTTGATAAGATCTGTTCGCTGGATATAAAGAAAACCGAGGTAACAAAGGGTTTGATATATCATATGAGCTATGTTTGTCTGATAGAATAGAATGGTTGACAGAGTTAAATGCCTTGTTAAAATCAGTGTAAAAATCGTCTGTTTGTTTATCCGATTCCATACAGTTAGTTAAAGTATTGTGAAAGCAGATTAGATTTGTTTCTACAAATCTACCTTTCCTAAAACCATGCTGATTAGGGTTTAACACATTACTGAGAGTGAGAGATAAATAAGGCATTATTAGCTTTTCTAGTCATTCAGCCAATGAGTCTGCCTAAATTTGTTGAATGTAAAAAATGCAAGAATGTAAATGTTTTTCTTGGATTCAAGTTTACATGAGCCTCGTAATCTGGAAAATTCATTACATATACATTGTGGTTATGAGTAATTTTGAATTGTTTAATGAAGTATTTTCTTCCGATTTTCAAGTGTTTTGAGTTCATTTCTATACCATTTTGGGGAAAAGTGATATCTGAACTGAACATTTTGGAACATGGATTTTGATGGCATTAGTAAGTTTCGAGTAAAAATTAGAGATAATCATATAAAATTCTATAGTATCGGTTAACTAATAACTCCAGTCAATTGTACTTAAATAGGCATTTAATGCCTCATAATTAGGTTTATTGAAATTAATCTCATAAGATCGGTTAGTGAGAGTTTAAGATGACGAATATTAGGGATCAGAGATATGGAGCGGTGGATTGGCTGGAGCTACACTGACGAGTGGGAAAGATCATTTTGGAATCTCCAGATGTTCACAGTTAGAATATATTAAATAAAGTATGTTGTTTTTTTTAGTTCCTAATGGTATTAAGCTAAAATAATTGTTATGGAATATGGTATCTGCTATTTTATATCGCCAGTTAAATAATAAGAAATTATTTGACCTTTAGTAAGATCAATTATAAAAGGCAAATAATTATTGGTTAACCAATATAAGAAATTATAATACTATAGATATTTTTGTTTTTACACGTATAATATTATTTGCATTTTATCGGATAAGTTAAAATATCTCTATAATCATAATTATAAGAAAATTGACAACATTATCGTAATTAAATGTGTAAATAATGACGTTATTTGTGTGTGATCAAGTAATTAAATAATATTTAAGTTTGAAATATCAACATTTGCTTGCATTTCATTGCAATTCAATTTTTTAATAAGATTGAATTTCTGTTATAGTTTGTCTTATTAAATCATTTGAATCTTGATGGAATTTTCACAATTTTGTTTATCGTTTATAATGTGTTTTATTAGATATTTCATTAAAAAAGGTTCAGAGGTATCTATATTTTTTTGAATACTCGTTGAAATAAATAAAACAATTATTTGAGAAATAAGAAGTGAAGGACCTACATATGCTTCAAAAAATGTTAAAGTGGTAACTTGATAATAGACATTATAAATTAATGCTTTGTAATTTAGTATCTACTTCATAGTATTATTATCATTGTTATCAAATATACACTGTTTACGTGGTGTTCACGTCATACGAGTGTTTACCCAAGTGTATTAACTAGTCTAATGTACAAGATGGTACTTACGACCATGTTTGTTTTCGTCAATACATTTTTTTCCAATTAATAAACTATCTGATATAACAGTTTATATTATTGTATTTTAATAATTTAATATCTGAACTGTCAATTCTCATTAATATTCAAACGGTTAAACATTAAAAAAATTGGGAATGTGCCAAATAGTGGATAGATGAGTATACTACGATAGACATGATTTGCAGTAGGGTAATTTCTTAGTGAATAAATATAATTTCAAATTTATACTTATTTTGTGTTTAGAATGACAACCCAATATTAATGTAAATATTATATTTTGTTATTAATTAGTAATGATTTTATTTTTATTTTGAAAAGAAAATATTGTCTTATATTATGCCTATTATATTCGACCAAGTTTTAACTTCGGATTTTTAGAATTTGAATATTTTACTACGATTATCTTATTTATTATTTAATAGCAATTAAAACAATTTGTGAAAATCTTTATTAGTGCATATTATAATTTGTATGAACAATAAAAAAAAAAATATTCATCATGTAATAAATAATAATATAATAATAACATTGAAAGCTGTTTGGTATGCAAAACAAAGCAAATATAGAAAATACCATGATAATTTTATGCGTTTATCGAGTTTGTATAATAAAATTGGATTATGGGCATATTGAAGGTACAGAAAAATTTTCGATTTATTAAGTAAATTGAACAGAAACTTGCACCATAAAGCCGCGGTTGAACAAAAGCCCTTCATTGTATTCCGGGTCACGCTTTTCAAAAGGCTATCGTCCTCTGTGTTATCTGATAAACCCCCATAAATCCTATTGTTAGCTCCAGACAGCTTTTAAAGTGAGAGACTAAAAGAAAATAAAATAAAACAAAAATCCACATACATTTATGACGTTGAGATGAGGTCGCAGAGGATATAAACCTTCACAATGAGATGAATTAGTTTTTAGTAAATACTTGCTAATAACCTAAATACAGAAGAAAATTAATTTTGATTTAATTCACAGAAATTCACTGAAATGTTTGAACAATACATTTTGACGGGTATTATATAATATGCAATCTATATCTAATATGAGTTAGTATTTACCATCAGTATTATTTCAAATGTTCACATACATTGTTTAACTTAAAATATTTTTTATACATGAGTCAAAATAAAATAAATAAATAAGAAAATCACAAATATATATTTTGCTATTGATAAAATTACCATTAAAATTATTAAAATGCAATATGTCTAGTCAAACACCAATGACGAATGTGACGTGTTATGTTATACAACTGTTATACTAGAGTACTAGTGTTTTATCGTAGAATTATTATGGTTTTTATTTATTGATAATGTTTAATACTATTTACCCATTTGAATAGGAAAATCATTTTTATTTTTGTGCATAGTTAGTTTCCACCATATTTGTTATGGTGATAATATGTGAATAATATAACTGAATAATAAACATTTTGATCAATAATTAATCGAACCAGCTCAAGCTAAAGTTTGATCGTACAAGTATAGATATAAAAAATAAGTTCAAAACTTATTTCTAAACAATTTTTAATCTTAAGTTATTGTATGATTTATATAAGTCATTTATATAGGCATTGATTTTTTTTTTGAAATAATTATTTAATTATTTCATTAACATGTTTTTACAGTATTTTAGGAAATAAATTTGACTGCATTCAAAAAGAAACTCATTCTCATACCGTTATGGTTTATATTTGTATGCCATATATATTGTTGTCTTATTTACATGCAATCATATAATTATTAATACAATTATATTGCATTTTATATAATAAAAGCCAATTTGAATAATGAATTATATTTAAGGTGTTTATAAAGATTTTGAGCTAGGAATTAGCATGGAAGTCACATCTCTGGTTACATAACTGACATAATATATTACACTTTACATTACATAAAGTGTATGTCAAGTCACATTGACATCGAAAAAAATCTCGAGAGGGTCCTTACATGTGGTCAAATAGTAATACAATTACAAGTTGAATGAAAATTTAATTAAACTAAATATGAGATTTGAAATAGAATTGAAACAGAAACTAATGAGTAATGACTACCACTGTTATAGTTCCATTTATAATAATAGTATTCTTTCTAAATTATTGTTTCTTTCTAGACACACGCGTAAAATATAAAATATAAAAGACATTGTACATTTAAACACTATATATTCGTAATTATTATCAACGAGAGTAAACCCTTAAATAAATTACATAAATATAAAAAAAATCAAAATAGTTTCAGGAAGGATAATTTATGGAACAATTATTATTATTATTTAACTTGTATAACAGAACTTTCTGGAATAACAATTTCAAATAAATCATGTTGTCTCGTAAATAAATGATAATGATCAAGCGTTAGAAGTGTATGAAGGATTTCAATTATTATTAATTTATTTTTCTCCGTGTAGAATATTTCGAACAAAATTACTTCAAAATAAGTAGGGGGTACGGATATTTGACTCTTCCCCCAATAAAATATTTCCTGTTTACCGTCACCCGGCTCCACTAGATTAATGTATTTTAACAGGAAACAGAAGTTGATGGAGGCGTGTCCAAATACACTCATTCATTCAAAGGTATTTCATGGGGTACGAACAAAAAATAAGACCGATAACGATTCAAAACAATGAGTGGCGGTAAAATATAATAACACATTAAGGATAACAAAATTTCACATTTTTAATAACCTGCTCCCAGGTTCGAATATATTAAAATACCATCGAATAATAATAATGCAAATTATTTAGATTCATCAATGCCATAAACATAATCAGTATTAAATCTACATAAATTATGTCTATTGTAATAAGAAATTTACATGAATATAATGCTTGAGCTCAAAAAATTATTCTCGCATATTTTCGTCATATACATATAGGTACTGTAAAAAATTCAGATTAACTTGTAAAAATAATTGTGTAATATATTATTAATATTTATATTAGTCCCAAGACTAACTTCCAAGTTCTATATTCATCAACCATTATTATGACACTATTTTAATAAATTAAATGCACCAACTAGATTCACTTTCCCACCAGAAAAGATACTGAAGTTGAGAATAAAAACATTAGTTTGTATACATAGACATAAAAAAAAACACACATTTTAAAATCAATACATTCATCGCTCCGCTCAGAATCTAAAACGCATAAACTTAAATTCCACGTCAG
Source organism: Acyrthosiphon pisum (assembly GCF_005508785.2). Lineage (NCBI taxonomy): Eukaryota > Metazoa > Arthropoda > Insecta > Hemiptera > Aphididae > Acyrthosiphon > Acyrthosiphon pisum. The sequence continues at coordinate 9,621,506 of NC_042495.1, read as the reverse complement.
TATACTGCGAGTACCTATATAATATTATAATATTATTTCATAATAAATTATGTAAAAAAAATAACAATACCTACATATAGTGCATGTAATTCTATTATGCACTTTTACAGAAATTTTGAATATTATTGAATATTACCGAATAACGACGAGCCAACATTTTAATAAAAGTTGATGAAAATATTTTGTATCGCAGTTCATCGGTATAATGATTGAACATGTACAAGAAAAACCATACAAATCGTATGCCTGCATCTTTAAACAAGCAATGATTTAATAATAATTTATTGTATTGTATCATCCTTAATTTATGCCAAATAATTACATATTTTTTTTAGTATACTATATATTATCATGAAAATGAAAATAAAAGGTATTCAGTTAAAACTTAAAAGTGAGCTAATGGTTAACACAAAATGGTAGTCTTAAATAATGAATATTATAATTTATTTTTAATTATAAAATAATAAGAACTATACACTCAGACAATTTATATTAATAATTTTTATTTTACTTCAAGATAAGTTTAAAAAATGGAAAGAAAAATATTAATATAAATTATATATTTTGAGTTTCATTTCATTTAAGACAATTTTTATATCGTTCCAGTTTTATTTTGTTATAATGAAGAATATATTATTATTGTTCCCTAATTAAATTATTATTTTCATTTCAAAGATATAATTTAAAAGTATCAATTTATAATATTTTTATTTTATAATCAATATTACTGTGTGAAAGAGTGTAATGTTCAATACATTTTAATATAATTTTACTGAATGTTGAAAACGAAAAAAACATCACAGATCATGTAAATATTATTAAAAAACAAATGCATAAATAAATAAAAAACAATTGTAATTTGTAATATAATATTTTTAGTTGTGTAGTGTTATATAAGCTTTAAGTTACTATAAAGCAATGGTTTTATTATTTTTTTTTTTATATAACAATTGGGTAGTATTGAGTAGCGATGATAGACCGTTGTGTATTTTCGAGTAATGAAAGCGGAAACATAAGTCATTTGATTCACCGTATAGATTCGTGGTACGAAAACGAAAGTACTTAAAGATATTAAAACACTCATCATTTTCCGCAAAAATATAATATTGAACAAATAAACTTGCATTTTTATGTGACTATGTAACTATAATATCTTATATTGGGGTAATCGTTATAATAATTAAAAATTTTGTTACATATTATTACCACAGATTAGACCAATGATATTACTATAATAGACAAATTATTAATTGATTTAACTATATAAAAAGTTCCAAGCACAAATTAATTTGAAAAATAATATGCATTTTATTCTAGTGTACATATGTCATAATTATGAACTATTTGACGTATTTCTCGACGGAATATCTTTAATGTTAAAACTTATTTTGTAATAATTATTTAATCGACCATATAAAAATATCGTTGGTACTCCCAAAGCATTGCCGTCGGCACCTACAAGTAATTTTAACAAAGTCGAAAAATAGGCAATAAAAATGAAAAAAGGTCACTATCTATATGGGAGCGGGTATATCCGAGGACAAGTGAAAAAAATGTTTAAAAAAAAAAAAAAAACAGGACCGACTACTAAACGTGGAACGCGTTCGGCGACGCAGCGTATATATTATTCGCTGCAGTATATATCGCTGTGTGAAAGTGTCAAATTTAATTAAATTCCTCTAATCGGTAATCGGAGCGGACGGCTGGTAAATTGCCGAGGGCGGCTCCGACGGTTCCTCGGCGTCGACGAGAAGAGGGGACGACGTGAAATTAAGAAGTGGAGAAAGGAAAAACAATAATGACAGTGGGCCGACCGCCGACGAAAATGTCATGTCGATTTCCGGTGAATTCGTCTCTCGCCACATTTAATAACGCGTAGCAGGTCAGTCGTGGGGTCCTACCGTACAACTCATAGCCGTACGATACCACCCCCTTCTCCCCAGCACTTGGTCTTGATGCTTAGATATAATTATTGCGTACTTGCGAGAAAAAAAATTACCGAGCGTGGGCTCAAGTTTATAGGCGCAACTAATGGATCTCAAAAACGTGAGGAGGGGTGCTAAATAATACTGTAAATGCCCCAAAGAGCCACTTCCTGTTTGTAAAACTACATAATATTATTGTAATAATTGTAGTTAAAACAATATAAACCTACAATAATCGATACTTGGAAAATTTCACATTTTAACATGCTTCATATTATTAATGATCAGAACAAAATTTACTATAAAAAAATATTTCTGTATTTTCATTAATATATTACGATTTGACGGATAAAACGTTATGGGCATTGGATACAGTGATTTTCTGTCTTTGTCTAATACACGTGGAATATAGGAATTTAGACGTGTTTTCATTCAAACGTACCAATTGATCTTGTGAAGAAGAATTAAGAACTAATTAATTAAGAATTCTAAAAACAGATTGTCTAATTGAGATCGACTTTCCCACATTTTTTGATTTTAGACCCTAAATCTTAAAAAAAATCGTACTAAAAAAGAAAATGGTATAAGTATTTAAATTTTCAAAGAGGTTAAAATTAAAAAATTAAACATTTGGGAAAGTCGATCTTAATAAAGCGTAGTCTTGACGACAAATTAAAATCTAGATTAGAATTCTTATCACTTCACAAGATCAATCAATCGGTGCGTTGAAATGAAAACGCGTCTTAATTCCTATGTTCCACATGTATACATGCATTATATATAAGACAAAGACAGAAAATCACCGCTTCCAATACCCTTAATATACAGCTCACAGGGGTTAATCCGTGGTACTATCATAGATATATATATATAGATATATTATATATATATAATAGTATACTTTAAAGTTTCAAGTACCCACGAATAATATTATACAATCACAACAAAATAACTAAAATAGTTATTCCGGGTTTTTTAATATGTAATTTCGTCCAAATTTGAAATTAAAATTACTATAAAAATAAACTGTGCTTATGTGTTTCTTAGAATTTTTGGCAACAGAATTAAATATTTACGTGGAATCTTGTTTTAAATTTTCAATCCTTAGATATAAAAGTTGAACATTTTTATAAATTTTCAACTACAAAATAATTATTCAATTTTAAATTTGATAAATTTTGCCAACATTTCAACTTCAAATACTTATAAAAAATAATTGTGCCTATGTATTTTTAATATTTTTCAACTGCTATTGTAACAATGTATCAGGAGCCTTGTATTAATTTTTTACACTTTTTGGCTCAATAGATAAAACTTTATTGATATTTTTAGAAAAAAAAAACTAAAAAAATTGAAAACTTACAATGTCCGTAACTCAAAAAGAGTCAAATTATTTTAAAAATTTTATCGTATATATAAAATGCTAATATAAACATTCAGTGAAATTTTCAAGTTTCTACAGTCATTCGTTTTTTAATTACAACAAAATAAGAAAATCGTTACGTAAGAAATCGAGTGAATATCAAATGTTGTAAAAATATGAATTTCAAACGCTCATAAAAATTTAATTTGAGTTTCTTATACACATTTTTTTTTTTGATAAAGGTAGATTATCCTATAAGGAATCTTGTATTACATTTTAAAATCTAAGTTCTAAAAAGAAAAATTTTTACGAATTATAAACTGAACTAAATTAGGTAATTTTCGTGATTTTTCCATATTTTGTCAATTTTTGAACTTTAAATGCTAATAAAAAAACTGTGACTAAGGATTTTTACTATTTTTCAAATGTCATCGTAACAATATAGTAGGAGCCTTGTATTAAATTACCAAGTATTTTTACTCAACAAATAAAGTTTTATTGACATTCATAGAAAAAAAAACTAATTAAATTGGAAACTAAAATTGTCCCTAAACAGCTCAAAACAAATCAAAATATTTAAAAAAATTTATCATGTATAGAAAATGGAAATATGAACAACCAGTGAAAATTTCATGTATCTACAGTCATTCGTTTTAAAGTTACACCAAAAACCAAAATCAATTTTCTCGAAAACAGATTTTACGTAAAATTCCCGTTTTTCCTTAATTTTTCTTTTGTTTTTCATGGCGCTTTTGAAAACTATTGGAAATTTCAAATTTTGACCTCCCGAATGCACCAACTAGATTCACTTTCCCATCAAACAACATACTGTTGAAGAAAATCGAAGCAGTTTTACTGCCCCAAACCGTGATGACAGACACAAAAATAAAAAAACACACATCATTGTAAAATCAATACATTCATCGTTCCACTCAGAATCTAAAATGTATAAATAATTAATATTATTATGACCGAAATAGTTTTAATTTTTTTCAGTAAATCTATATATATATAAGAATCTAACAGGTCCGTTACCCCAGTACCGCCAAAGGAAAATTGATTTTCCAGAGTTTAGGGAGGTGTACAAATGTTTTAATTAGGATTACAAATGTGTACAAATGAAATAACAATCGTTGATACTAGTTTGGAGTCGGTGGGACCCATACAAGTCGATGGCGGTACTGGCGTAACGTTACCCCAGTACCGCCGAAGAAAAATTGATTTTCCAGAGTTTAGGGAGGTGTAAAAATGTTTTAAGTAGGATTACAAATGTGTACAAATGAAATAACAATCGATAGGATACATTTTGACTGTGATTTTTAGTTTGGTGGTACTGGGGTAACGGACCTGAATCTAACTTGATTTTGGAGACGAAGGAAACCGGTTTGTTTGTTTATTTATTATTGTTATTATTATTATTATTATTATTAATTATTTATTTATTTGTTTGCACTTGCATATTTCCGTTTGAAATATATATTATTCATTGAACAAATAATTTATGGTCACATTTTTTTCTACCTTATCTCTATTCCATAACAAAAATAATAAAATTTACCACTCCAGTAGTTGAATTCAAAATGTAGGATATATAGTTTTCAGAATTATTAGCAATGACAATAACTACAATATGTAATTATATTATAGTATTTGTAATGCAAAAAAATAGTCATATGTTTTTAAATTAAATTATAAAAAAATAATTTCTTCTGGAGGAAGGTTGGGCAGCTAGTACTTAATACAACATAAAATTGATGGTGTTTCTCTAAAATAATAATGGTTTGACCAAATAAAAAATAAAGGTTCTGCTACATTTTAACTCGAGGGTTGCGACAATGTTCGAGTTGTTGAGCAAAGAGAAGAAATACGATCGCTGCGTCTAATATCGATATAGATATAGCAGGTAGGTACCTAGGATATACGACAATATAATACTATTATCAGACTCATATACACAGATCCGTTGAACTTTCGATGATTTTTCACCATACCGTGTTGTGGGCATTGCGTTGGCGAAACCTACTCAAGGAGACATTTGAGTTATCGTGGGATGCTAGTTCATTCGACTGGTTGTAATCCGATATCGATATAATATAATTTTGTACGAGACGCTAAATCAACGAGCTTTAACTTACTCTTTTATATTTCAAAAAAGAATTCCTTTTTAAATATATATTATTTATACTATGTTGAATGTTCTAATCCAATCATAATATTATATACCTATGTATAATATATATGTACGCGTATGTATCTATTCTTTTTAAATTCGTTAAATTGGGCAACGCACCAACACGACTTTGATACATTTTATATACCATGCTCTTTAATTTATTATGCACTATGCCAGAACTTGTGTACTTTTTTATACGATTCGTAAATTTATAATTATTTACAAAAACGATAGATCTATGAAAAACAGTAACCTATATTTAAGTACCTAATACGTTTGTATGACGTATAATACTATAATAGTGAATGGGATTGATTAATATAGAAACGTATACTTCACTTGTAAGTAATTAAGCGCGCAAATAAGATTTATTAAGTAAATAAGTTGAAGAGTCCATGTGATAAATCACTTATGTGCATAATATATTATATTATATTATAATAATCCTATTGGTAGTTGGTCGAAAGTAGATTAAAACAATGTTCATTAAACCAAATTTTAATCGGACAAAATTAAAGAGCACCGATAAATATTATACACTTATTTTATGTTTTGGTTTCAAACCGTATATATAAATAGAACTCGAGGAACAGTAAATTTATTTACAAAGAATTCATAAAATCTCACTTAAAGTGGTGGTTTTTTAATATCGGAATTTTCAATTTTGATACCCAACTATACCTTATAAGCCCAATAACTAATATTTTACTATCGCTCACTGCAGCAGAGTGGAACGTTTATATAATAACTTAAATCACAAAAAATATGCACAACCCAACATGAGTGGTAATTGTAGTTGTATTATGAGGACATGAATAGTTAATTTCAGATTATTATGTTGGTAAAAAAGTTCATATTATTATCATCATAAACTTGAGAGCAGTATTTGTGCCGTATAGAAACGATTAACGACTGACGAGAACAATATATTATTATATGGCTTTGTTACCGTTCTCGTCGCAGTCTTCATAACAATGATAATAATAATATTATGTATATTAATATTCTGTTTTTCGTCCACGCCAAAGTGTTAAATCCTGCAGCCTGCAACACGAGACGCTAATAATTTAGGTCTAATCCGGTTTACGACGTTTTGGCACGCACCCGGCGCGGTGGTGGATTTATACACAGTATAACATTATGACTCGTCCTGTGCAGCAGGACGAGCGTCTGACGGCAAAAAAGGACCCCATATTACATAAGGGGCGGTCGTGGACGGGTCTAAGAGGGATTAATAACCCAAAAAGTGAAGGCTGCGACTGTTTTGCATAGTGCACAAGTTTCGAAACAATGGCGTGTAGGCGATGGAAGTCGCTGTTATCTGCCCTCTGCACAGGGTGTGGCTAAACGACGGATGGCTGATTAATATCTTATTATTAGGTACACGCTATCTATCTAAACGGAACCCAATTAATTAAACGGTCGTGGTTGACACACCTCAGGGTTTTATGGCGATCGCATCTGAGCGTGGTCAATATTAATTGTGCGCATTAAAATTCTATTGGGTACAGGCAAGGCTTGCAGCAGTGTTCGTAGACCATGTCCATCTATCACAAGACTTGCACCGAAATAATAATATTATTATCTTATTCGCGTCGGTGAACGAGCTAGCTGGCGCATGACTTGAATATATGGTTTAAGACTTTAAATTATCTTTCGACATAATATCACACAGTTTTAGGATTATTTTTTATTTAGGTAATACGTTTTTCGTCCAATAGTTTTGGAAATATTTAATATAGCCAAAATTCAGATATTCGTTTTTTTTTAACCTTTTTAAATGAATATAATCACTCACACTGAATTTCCCTCGAAATTTCTAAAAAGCTGTTTTACTCGAATATATCTAAACTGTGAGAATGCGCGTATTATATTATTGTGTGTAGTTACAGCATAGGTACCTACTCAATGACTTGCAATATCCTTAAGGGTAGACCAATTAATTTCCTCTTCGGAAAAAAAAAACTAGTTTTCTATACTAGAATTCATTAATAAATAGTAAGTAATAAGACGTGCTAAAAAATTAAATAATATATAATATTATTTTCTCATAATACAATTTTAATTTCAAACGTTAAGTCTATGCAGTGAGGCAATAAGTATTTTAATAAATTGTCTATTACGTTAATTAATTATTTTCATTCTAACTGGTTGTAAATTTCTCAAGGCAAATCTTAAAAAATAAAAATTACCTATGCGTCTTAATAGAAATGCATTTTTTTTATTTTTTATTTTACGATTATATAATAAATATGCATATTATTATTTATAAGTAACGGTACTATGTTACATAACTTGCACAGTAAAATTATATATATGTTATACGTTTCTTTATAGATTCTATATATTTTTTAAATTAATAAAATTCATTATTTTTTAAATTCATCTAAATAATTATAAATTTATTCAAAATATAGACATATTATAGTAATTTCAAGATTCACATAATATCATAAGTTACCAGATCTGCATTTCTGCAAATATCTTGTTTCTCAATAACAGCTCGTAGGAGTAGAAATCGGTAATGGAATAATTCCACTAGGTACTAACTAGGAACGGTTACGAAGGATCAAATTTTAATTGAAATTTAACCAGATATTAGGATATATTAAGTTTCAGCTTAACAAAGTAAGGAGAACCAGACTTAATTGCATATTACCGTAAATTAGATAAAAATATAAAATATTATAATGCATATAGATAAAGTATAATGCCTAAAAAATGTTAACATTTTATGTATAATATAAAGTTCAAAGTAGTCAAACAAAATGGTTTGTCCTTATATTTATTGTATTGTTCATTATAATATTATATTCTTGATAGGGAAAAATGGATAAGGCAACTGTTGTGATTGCATTTTGTTAAAAAGCAATCTTCAGATTTAAAAAAATAATAATAATAATAAATTGTGGAGTGATATTCAAAAACGTATAGTATTTCCAAAATTGGAATTATGTACACATTTTTTTAAAAATGTTGATCCCCAAAATACCAACTCGATTCAATTTCAACATGCACCTTAGTTAATTTTAATTATAATTCGAAAATACATTTTGAGATTTCATTTTATTTCATTATTACCTATGTATATTTATATTATTTAGATTTATTTAATGAAATTGCTGTCGCATATAATATAATTTTGATTATGAATACATAACTTACTGTACCTATATTTCAACATATTTAAAGTCCATATCAATTAATCATAAAATATATTGTTGATAATTCATATTGAAACTCTTTTTAGTATACACTATAATTTATACATATTTCAATATTTGATTGTTTTTTTAGTGCATACACTAAACTCCGAGGCCCTGGTCTAGATGATTCATTTTCATTTTAATTCGTATTATTTTTATAGTTTTTAATTATAAACTTGTATACAACATAATACATACCGATACACAATAATATTTTTCGTGTATTGCCTTATTATATAATATGATTATTGAATTTTATCTTCAAAGACGTTCAGTAATATATTTTTGTTTGAGATGATATCAAGAGCATTTAAATATAATAATTCGCTGCAGTAAGTACAACTCAGCCACCCTGGGAATCAATCCGACTACGTCTGATCGCGGACAAAGGGAAACTCATCCACCTTGGTAGACAATGCTCGAAAATTTGATTTGATGTAAGGTTGCATCTGATCTACCCGAATAACCAATGGCGACCAATAATAAATAAATACTTATTTCTACCCTTAATGTACCCTCAACATTTCAAATTAATAGCTCTAATAGGTTTCGACTCTGCGTTGATTATGAGTCACTCAGGTAACATTAAGTATATTATAAATAGACAAATAAACATCAAAATGACCACTAATATTTCCAGTTAATGGGAATTCATCTACACCAAATTTAGCGTAAACATTATTATTATAATATACATTTGAAATAAAAATGGGAAAATATTGCTAGCTGCAACCAATTCACAATAACTACCGCAGACAGTAGGAATGACTATTTCAGGTACATAATCCTCAGTAATTGAGTAGTAATCATCATTAAGATTGTAAGAAATAGTAATAAAGTTATTCCAATTATCAGATACATACGAAACAATTGTCCTTCGGATCTCCTGACATCTTTCTTGAGTGTTAAACAAATTAAATGAAATTGAACGGAAAAGGCAGGTATCATCACCGATAATATTGGTATGCCTTTTTGAGGTGCAATATTCAATTGACAAAAATCTCTTCAATTGAAGACATTTTTTACAAAATACAATATTATGCATATTTAAATATATTGACTATGTTTAATAATGATAATCATGGAAATATTACTAATAAAGTTCGTTGTATTTAGGTGTACAATTTACAGGTAACATTTTATTTTTACCGATTTGAACCCCTTAAAATCAAAATATTTCGAAATCCTTTCTTAGTGCACGGTGAAATTATAATATTAATCTACTTTCAATATTTCAAATCGATACCTCTAATAGGTTCGTCTCTGCGTTGTTATGAATCAGTCACTCAGAACACTCTCGTTTATATAAATAAATAATAATCCTGTTACTTTACAGAATATGGGTTGTTATGTTTGAAACCTTTAAGGTTGGTTAGAATTTATAAGTTTTGAAGCATTGTCTAAGTATATAAAAAAAATTATTAAAAAATAATTATTATCAAACTATGTATGTGGTACGCAGATGTAAAAATATTGGAAACCATTGGTCTGTAGTCTATACCCTACACCGTTATATTAATTTTACTAAAGTGTATTCGATTTGTTATAGTTAATAATAAATTATATAATAACAAATAATATTATACTAAAAAAATTCAAATTTTTGAATTAAATAACGGTTCAAAAAAATAGATCATCGTCCTATATGAAATAAAATATTGCTTTTAGCTAAATTTAAATTTATTTCTCCGAAATCTCATCATAATAATATAAAATAATATTAATATATTCTAGACTATTTTTAGTGTTTTAATATTTTCTTTCTAACTTCTATTGCGATGTTTATTTTCTTCATAATTTTAGTTTCAATACCTACATATACTTAATTATAATATTCATAACAACATTTTTTGTATCGTGACATTCTATTGAGTCCAACTTTTGTTATAACAAATCTATATATTAAGCTATTTCGATTAATTTCTAGTGAATAATACACAATGAATAATTATTTATTTGTTACAAAACTCATCAACAATTAAATTCATCGTTTTCGTGGTATACATAATAGAGTGATGTGAGTTCGAGCTCAGTCGGACCTAAAGTCGAGTATGACGTTATAAGATATTCCTCGTAGGTATTTCAATTTTTTCAGGCTACATGTTATCCCCTCAAAAAAATAAAAACTCTTGCCAATCGTGATAATATTACAAAATAGATTTGGCCAAACTTTGTAAATAATGCATAATATCGTGGCATCAGGTTTTATCGCCAGCGACGTTTAGAACGTGAAGTATCACTCCGTCGTCGTCGTCATCGTCGTTGTGATCGTGACTTGGTGTTTCTTTGGGCTTCGGATAAAAACTCGCGCAGTGAATCCCTGCCGGGTAGGCTTATAACATACTATATAGCTGGGACATGGGTTAATCCTCACATGTTATTGTTGCCGCCACGTCACTCGGGGAGAGAAAACCGTCCGGTTATGGAAATCGGGCAATGGAGAAGGAATAGGAGCTGTGTATAGTAGTTCGTAAGGTGGAAAACCGCTCAAGCGGGATGAAGGCGGCTTTACGGGGTAAGGAAGGTGGCTTTGGGGAGAGTATAGTGAAGGTGACTTTCGAGGGGGGGGGGGTGGTGGTGAATTCGTATAGCTATTTCTATGGGGAGGCGAAAGAAGCTTTCGAGTGAAAGTAGCTTGACGATGATACATGCGTGTAGGTCCTCCGCCGGTTCATCCTTTATGACATCGTACTACGCTTGTGTTGTGTTTTTCCACGATAAGCACGTCTTCGTTGTCGCAGTCGCCGTAGTCGTATTCGTATTCGTATTCTTGGCCGTCGCCATCACCGTCATCGTCGTCGTCGTCGTCTAGGATGTAATTTAGGATACACGTGACACGGTCTCTTGATAAGCCTCTATAGACAGAGTTCCTTCCGTGGGCTTCAGCTCTGGGGTTTTTCCACGTGAATGAAAAATGAGATGCAGATAAGATGTCCGACTACCGGGTTTTTACACCTTTTTTCGCTACACACCACGTTATTTATGGTGCAAATTTAGAAAAAAATAATATATAATATATATATATATATATATGCCTACATAATGTTATACTTATTATATAAACCATGCTCAGTTGTTGTTATGAAAACTGCATAAGCGCCATTTAATAACGACGAAAATAATCTTACGGTACGGTGACAATATAAATATATATGTAAATCTATATTATATATGTGTATGCGTGTTTAAGACTTCAGTAGACCACGGGATAAGTACTATAAATTTATTCAGAAAGCCTTGCCTCAGATATAACCTTAAAATATAATATATATTTATATATATAATAGTAATACAACTTTTAGACCATTTACACTAGTTATACGATTACCGTATACTATAATATTATACACGTTTTCCACAGACCTGATATCTGTATAAACAACTAACATTAACGACGTTCGTTAAAATTTTAACTGCAACGAACTTGTACGACAAGTCGACAAAAACATTTAGAACATTTTTGAAACATTAAATGTTAATGGTTTCTGTATGTTTTGTTTATTTGAACGGTCATAATAACATATTAAATAATTATTGTTAACGTAATTTTACAAATTAATAAGATATGATAGTAATAAATCTTCGTCAAGGCATGAACATATTGTAATCACATTAATATTTATCAAAAATCGTTACAACCATACAATTGTTAATTAACGATTCACTAAATTTATTCACTTCTTGAGTAAATTGTTTAATGTAATATTACACGATTCCGTGATTGCGCTAGCAAAAAGTCAAGTAAAATTCCAAATCGGGCGATGTAAGAGTAGAGTGAAGTAGAGTTGGATAACTTTACTATGTTTGTTAATAAAATTTTCCTCTATATGAATGGTCACTGGTCATTCAATCCATTTAATTTTGTAACTATGGATAACTTCGGAATACTTTCCATTCTCAAGCAAAGGACAAAAGAAATGTAGTTGCTAACTTATTTTCCTATACAATGGAAATATCAAGCAGAAAAGAACACATAGTTTATTTAACCATAAGAAGCTTTATAAAACCTAAATTCTATGAACATTTTAATACCAGGATATAAATATTAGGTATACCGATGGTTAAAATATTAAATTCAAATAATTATTGTTATTTAATAATTATTTACCTAATATTTCTAAAATAATTATCTTAAAATTTACAGAATATTTCAATACGGGTAGGGCCTTTTGATGTCAAGGGCCAAAAATTAAATATAAATTTATCACAAGGTACAATTTTCGAATATAGATACTACTATAGGTACCTAGTTTACTACTTACCTTATTTAATTTTAAACATAAACAAGTACCTAGTCTACTCATACCAAATTTAGTTTATTGAAGTTCATAATTTATTGTTGGATTATATATAATTCATTTATCGTTTCCAGTCCACACTATCTTAGTTCGTAGTTTTTATACATAAAATGTCTAATTTTATACAAATTATACACTTTAATCACGGACCACGCGTTGCCAACCACTGGTGTAGGTAGGTATAAGTAAATAGAAAATGTTTGTTTAATTTGTCAATTAAAAAGACGTGTAATTATTCATCGTTTAAAACTGACTAGGATAACCTACCTATTAAAAATATTATAATTTGTTTTAGAATAATTAATATTAATTAAAAAAGATGTACGATTTGTAATGGTTACATTTCATTTTTTTTTTTTTTTTTAATTAACACGACATCATATTTGCCTGACATAACTACTGGTATACAGATTACACATTATCATAATAGTTTACAATATAATATGTACAAAGTAAATAACGATTTCAAAAGATAAAACCTCGAAATCCAATTATGTTAAATATTAAAGTGACTGTGTTAAACAGAATAGAATATAGATATTATGATGTAATATTACTTAATATTATAGTTAATTGCATTTATTTTACTTTTTAAAAAATAATAAGTATTGTTTGTTTGTAAAAATTGTACATTTTAGTCATTCGATTATTACTGACAACATTATATCAATTTATAGTACTTTTTACAATATAATATTAAGGGGATTCGATACCGTGATTTTCTGTTTTCGTCTAACACACAAGTGACATAGTATTTTAGACGTGTTTTTTGCCAAACATACCAATTGATCTAATCAAGCAATAACAATT